>NC_133327.1:691662852-691824178 GCF_042186555.1 Aquarana catesbeiana | reverse complement strand
GAGAAGAGAGAGAGAGAAGAGGGAGAGAGAAGAGAGAGAGAACCTTAATTCTTCTGCTGCAGCTGCACGGCTACTTCTATTCTCCTCGTGCAGATTAGTGGGCGGTGCTGGCGCCTCACGGGACGAAGGGAAAAAATCCAGCAGCACGGTGTTCTCCTGGTCCTCCCCTCACAGAGGCATATTACACATTAGTTGAGGGTGGGCGGCGCCGGATCAGAGACACAGTGACACAGGCATTGCAATGCATAGTGCGGCGGCCGCCGCCGCTGCACTATGCATATAGCTGACACAGGCAGCCAGCCAGCCAAACTCCGAGGCAAAAGCGGCTTCAGCGGTACTAAATGCAGCCAGCCTACCGGGAAATATCCTGGTATCCCGGTAGGCCAGTCCGGCCCTGCTAAGGACATGGATTACTGGAACCATGTCCTGTGGTCTGATGAGACCAAGATAAAACGTATTTGGTTCAGATGGTGACAAGCGTATGTGGGGGCAACCAGGTGAGGAGGACAAAGACAAGTGTGTCTTGTCTACAGTCAAGCATGGTGGTGGGAGTGTCATGGTCTGGGGCTGCATGAGTGCTGCCGGCACTGGGGGGCTACAGATCATTGAGGGGACCATGAATGCCAACATGTACTGTGATACTGAAGCAGAGCATGATCCCCTCCCTTCAGAGACTGGACCGCAGGGCAGTATTCCAACATGATAACCACCCCAAACACACCTCCAAGACCACCACTGCCTTGCTAAAGAAGCTGAGGGTAAAGGTGATGGACTGGCCAAAGTCTCCAGACCTAAACCCTATTGATCATCTGTGGGGACATCCTCAAACGGAAGGTGGAGGAGCGCAAGGTCTCTAACATCCACCAGCTCTGTGATGTCATCATGGAGGAGTGGAAGAGGACTCCAGTGACAACCTGTGAAGCTCTGGTGATCTCCATGCCCAAGAGGGTTAAGGCAGTGCAGGAAAATAATGGTGGCCACACAAAATATTGACACTTTGGGCCCAATTTGGAGATTTTCATTTAGGGGTATACTGACTTTTGTTGCCAGTGGTTTAGACATTAATGGCTGTGTGTTGAGTTATTTTGTGGGGACAGCAAATTTACACTGTTATACAAGCTGTACACTCACTACTTTACATTGTAGACAAGTGTCATTTCTTCAGTGTTGTCACATGAAAAGATAGAAGAAAATATTTACACAAATGTGACTGAGGGGTGTACTTACTTCTGTGATATACAGTACAGCACACTGCGTCTGTTAAGGCTCATTTACACTAGTGGATGGGGTGCTGTAAAACATCCCCCCCCATTGCTACCCCCTTTGGCTGCAGGGGCAGTGGCCAGGGGTATACACATGTCACTGCCATGTTGCTTTGCAGGAATTATACCCCCTGTCGCTTTTATTTAAGTTAATGGGGTCATTTTGCAACTGCCCCTCAACTATGCGCAATGCGTGCCGTTGTGGTGTGCTGGTTTGTGGGTAAAGCAGGTGGTGAAGAGGTAAGTAAATAGCAAGCTGGTCCAAACTGACTATTTAACCGTTTGCGGACTGCCCACCATATATGAAGTGCGGCCGCTCTGTGCCAGATTTCATACCTAGTACAAGAACTCTGCTGAACTATCTGACATTGCTGTATCATTTTTGGTAAATGTCTTCTGCTTCCATATTTTTTAAACTTCTATATTTCATGCTAGCTATATAAGAAACCACACTGCATTAGCAACATTACTGGTGATTGATTCCCAACCCCATTTGGCTTGAGTGATGAAGAGAGGTAATAAGATTTACGACCCTAGCCTGTGTCTGGTCTGGTATTGGCCATCTCCTCTCCCATATTCAGGTGTCCTCAAATCAGACCCAATAATGACCAATAGAGAAACGCATTCCTGCTCAGTCTCCCTGTAAATTTAAAGCAGCCTATGGGGTGGCGCAGACACCATGGCTCTTTCCTGAATGGCTCTGCCATGAGTGATGCGCAGTTTCTCCGCCGCAGTTTACCTAAAGCTGGATGAAGATACAACAAGAACTTTGCTCCACTCTGCAAGACGGCAAGCAAACCAGCATCTGACATTTATTTTATATCAAGTCAGATTCCCACTCTGTCCACTAACATGCTCCTCATTCTCTTCCTTCTCACATCGGTGTCTTCTATCCTCAAATTATCCTTACTCTACCCCTCCTCTCTACCCTGCAGCATGCACATATCACCCTCACTCCTACCCTCTCCCTACTACTGCACCCATCATCTCCTGCACCCACATGCTGGCATAAACACCAGGGCCACTAGGACACGTGCCCTCATACACATCCCACTCCCATCTTGCCTTCCTCACCCTCCTCTTTCTCCTAGTCTCAGGTGACATTTCTCCTAATCCTGGTCCACCATTTTTCCAACTGCAAGCCACATCTCCAATACCCCTCCCCCTCTGGCAACCACCGCAATCCACTCAGTTTAATGTCTATCCCCCTGCTTCCTCAAAGCAGCCCACCTATCTCATGTCCCCCTTGGAACGCCCGCTCTATCTGTAACAAGCTAACATCTGTACATGACCTCCTCATCTCTCATGGCGTTAACATACTCGCCATAACGGAAACCTGCCTTTAAAATTTTGACTCAGCTTCTCCTGCTGCCCTCTCCCATGGTGGCCTTCATTGGACTCACTCCTCCAGACCCAACAGACAGAAAGGAGGTGGGGAGTTGTATTCCTTCTATCCCCACAAAGCACCTTCCAAGTCCTTCCTGTCCCTCCCTCTCTATCCCTCTCTTCTTTCGAGATGTATTGTATTTGTCTGTTTTCTCCCATTTCTCTGAGGATTGCAGCAATATATCGTCCTCCAGGACCGGTATCGCGCTTTCTTGATGACTTTGCTGCCTGGCTACTCTACTTTCTCTCCTCTGAAATATCCACGATCATTCTTGGTGACTTCAACATTCCTGTCAATGTTAACAGCCCAACTACAGCTAAACTTCTCGACTTAACCTCATCTTTTGACCTAACCCAATGGACACGTACTTCCACTCTCTCCAATGGTAATACCCCTGACCTTGTATTCTCCCATCTCTGCAATCCTGGCAACCTCACCAACACCCCCTTTCCTCTCTCTGATCACAACCTCATTACTTTCACTGTATCCTTGCCTCCAACCACCCATCCCTTCAAGCAGCAAACAATTACTTGTAGGAACCTTCGTCACTTTAACCCTTCTCTTCTCTATTCTGCTACTGACCACCTATATGACATAATCTCTCCCCTGTCCTGTCCTGGCCACTTCTGTCTACAACAGTTCACTCTCATCAGATGCACTTGCTCCTCTAACCACACGCAGAATCAGGTCCCGACCGTTATAACCCTGGCAAACTGACAACACTAGAAATCTCAAGAGACATTGCCGTGCTCTTGAATGACTGTGGTGTAAAACCAAATGTCTGCAAGACTTTACCCTATATAAATCTGCCCTTCAAAATCACAATTCCTACCTCCATGCTGCCAAACAAGCCTACTCTGTCTCTCTTATTAATACTTTGTCATCCAGTCCCCGTCGGCTCTTCTCAACCTTTAACTCTCTGCTTCGTCCCCCACCCCCCTCCACCCACTAACTCACTCACTGCCCAAGAGATTGCCAATCACTTCAAAGACAAGATTGATGCAATTCCTGAAGACATCTCCACTGTGCGGACATCTTCCCACCCAACATACCTTGCCTAACACCACATTCAACACTCTCCTCTTTTGAAGTACTACTGAAGAGGTTCCAAAACTTTTCTCTGATGCCCACCTAACCAATTGTCCCCTTGGATCCTGTTCCCTCACAACTACTACGGTCACCCTCTTCTTCTATCCTATGCTCCCTCACTCACATCTTCAATCTCTCCCTCTCTAGTGGCATCTTCCCCTCCCCTCTAAAACATGCGCAGATCACTCCCATACTTAAAAAGCCCTCACTGGACCCCACCAGCCTGAACAACTTAAGACCCATCTCATTGCTCCCATTCACCTCTACTTTGACGCTGAGTACCGACCGTTGTTATGGCAGCAGATAGCTACCAAAACCCCCGGCAGGTGGTCCGCTTTACGATAAAAGTGGTCTACGTGGCAGATTTGCTGTGAGTTCACTTTTATCGGTGGTGGGGGAGGTGCCCCCCCTCCTCCGGTCGTCTTCGCCACTTACCGGAGCCACTGGTAGCGGAGGAGATGATCCGATCCTTTCCCTCACAGAGGCACCGTGTCGAGTGAGGGAATGATGGCCCCCCCACTCGGCTCCATAACATTGGATGACGGAAGCGATGTCAAAAAATCGTGCAGAAAAACGCTGCCTTGACGTGTAAACAACCATCACTAGGACTCCTCAGCTTGACGCGTTTCGCCCCTCCCACTGGGCGTCTTAAGAAGCATCTTTTCACCCATATACTGATCACATCCAACAGCCCCAGCCTTTGACTGGAGACGCTAATCTAAATGTAATACCGGGGGCATTTAAAGATTACTGCTGGTGAGTGGGGACCCAGGAGGGGGACCCAGAGTGTCGCCAAGATCTACACCAACTCCATCATTTGCACAAGTTCAACACATCATATGATTATTATATGGATGGACTTTGTTATGCACTATAATTGCACTGAGCCCTTTACATTGTCAGGTAATGTCATGTTATTGATTATACTGATGTAGGCACTTTATTATACATTGTATTATTATTTATTGGAGCAGCGCTGAGTAGAACATTTATATTTTTCATCACTTGGGGTCTTTCACTTTACACTACAGCAGCAGCACAAAGCTCACATTTCCATTGTTATTCTATTTACAATCGTCTCCATTGGGCGGGTTTTTCAAACGTATTCACATTGGAAATAGTCTGCAGTCAGACAAGTGATGTACGATCGTACAACGCCTAGCAGAAATGATTGTAGACAGTCATCATCTCCTCCTCATACCTGTAGATGTTCTTCCATCCCCCCGACCTCCAGCCTCTGCCGAGGGACTCAGGTCCAGAGGTTGAGCCGACAATTCTTTTCCACTTCCATTACCTAAATAAAAAAACAAGTTTAGAACATTTATTGCCCATTTTCAGTGGATTGAAAAATTTACAATTATTTAATTTTGTAGTTTTGAAAACTGCAGAGCAGCGGGAAGGGGGGGGATCAGAACCAGGAAGAATCGATCGATCAATTACTGAAGATTGGTACTTGGTGAACGGTCATTGTCTCGTCTTTGTACACAGGATCTGTATAAGGATGCACCTCTGTAGAACACATGAAATCATTTTAGTGCATACAAATCAGAAATTTAAAGAGGAACTGCAGTCTGCTCACATCATTTGTTATAAAAAACCATCTTTGCCATTCTGAAGATTCCCTCCAACCACTCTGCATATTATTTTATATATACTGGGATTCTGTACTTGCCAAATATGCTGCAGAAATCTCCCTCCACTGAGTCCATTTTAACTGTGGGCAGCTGAAGCTGCTGCCTGTTCACTTCCTGGATTTACAGACACACACCTCCGCAGTTCTCATTGGTCCTCTTATGACTCACCACCCCCCTCCCTGACAAACTTTAGGCTGGGGGTAGGGCAACCTCGGCCCTCCAGCTGTGGTGAAACTACAAGTCCCATGAAACATGGCAAGACCCTGACAATCACAGGCATGACTCCTAGAGGCAGAGGCATGATGGGATTTGTAGTTTCTCCACAGCTGGAGGGCCGAGGTTGCCTACCCCCTGGCTCCAGGCTAATGACCAGACAGGAAACAGGAAGTGGCTGTATAAGGGATTTACTGACAGGACAAAAAAATGGTTTTACTATCCAAAGTTAAAACAACAACAAGAGCAGAAGATTTAATAGATGGAAAGTTGAAAAAAAAAAAAAAGACTGAAGTTCCACTTTAATCCCCAATTCTTTTGTACAAAATAAAAGAGGAGGCAGTAAATAAAAATAAATACAAAGCCTCAAAATGTCATACACCGGTGTAATTCTAAAAGTTATACAGTGCTTAACCACTTGAGCTCTGGAAGGTTTTACCCCCCCCTTCATGACCAGGCCATTTCGTGTGTATGGGGCCTTAAGGATGAGCTCCGGCGTGTTCGCAGACCCCACGTGCCGAGTCCGCGCCAGGAAGTCGGCACTGTGGACCGCTAATCACAAGCAGTGAGACATTTTCCCCATCTCTGCAGCTGCACATCGTGACTACGTCTCACTGCCTGTGAATAGCGCTCCGCAGTGCCGACTTCCTGGCGCGGCCTCGGCATGTGGGCTGTGTGTGAACACTTCTCCTCAACTCCATCTATTCCCAGAAACGCGTTGGGAGGGGCCGGACATGTGACGTCATCGTGCACGCCGGTGGGAAATCTGGTGGCGCTCTCTGGGACAGAGATACTAACATTCTAAATAGAAGCAGTTTTTATTCTACAGACTCCCCGATCTGTGTTTATGTCTTCTGCTGAGCGCAAACATTCAGGAACCAGTGCCGAGTCACCACGACGCTCTGAGGATTCGTAGCTGCGGGGCAGCAAGGTGCAGTTTGTTCTCCTTTTGGGATCATCTCACATGATGAAGTGGAGCGGTGCTTTTTGGCACCATCCCTGCCTGACAATTACTGGCACTGAAGACATTTCTGGTCTTGTTTTAGGTCTGGTTCACATATTCGAGTGCAACAGGGACTGGGGGGGGAGGGGCGGTGAGGGGGCGTGTTCGTTTACCTTTTCATTTTGGGTGAACTTATAGTGAACCTATCAGAACCGCGCTTACCAGGTTCAGGTGTGCTCCGCCTAGGACAGTGATGGGGAACTTTGGCACCCCAGAGATTTTAGAACTACATTTTCCCATGATGCTCAGGCACTCTGCAGTGTAGTGAAGCATCATGGGAAATGTAGTTCCAAAACATCTGGGGTGCCGAGGTTCCCATCACTGCTCTAGATCATGGCTTCCGTTCTGGTATGGAAAGGTTTACAGTTAGAATTGCTCCAGCTTGAACCGATGTAAGTAGGAAGGACATCTGGTTACAAAGGATGGGGAGATGGCGAAGGTATTGAATTTATTCTTCTCCTCAGTCTTCACGAGGGAATCGGGGGGCTTCAGTAACCAAAACTGCAGTGTTTATCCTCATGACACAACACAGGAAGCACCTCCATGGTTAACAGGGGACGGAATTAAAATTAGACTTGAGAAACTTAACATTAATAAATCACCGGGACCAGATGGCTTGCATCCGAGGGTACTTAGGGAACTCAGTCAGGTGATTGCCAGACCGTTGTTCCTAATTTTTACAGACAGTCTATTGACTGGAATGGTACCAGCTGATTGGAGAAAAGCCAATGTAGCACCAATATTTAAAAAGGGCCCAAAATACCCCCCTGGGAATTACAGACCAGTTAGCCTAACATCAATAGTATGTAAACTCTTGGAGGGGATGATAAGGGACTATATACAAGATTTTAGTAATAAGAACGGTATCATTAGCAGTAATCAGCATGGATTCATGAAGAATCGTTCTTGCCAAACCAATCTATTAACCTTCTATGAGGAGGTGAGTTGCCATCTAGATAAAGGAAGGCCCATAGACGTGGTGTATCTGGATTTTGCAAAAGCATTTTCCCATAACCGTTCACTTTACAAAATAAGGTGCGTTGGCATGGACCATAGGGTGAGTACCTGGATTGAAAACTGGCTACAAGGGCGAGTTCAGAGGGTGGTGATAAATGGGGAGTACTCACAGGTCCCTACACTGGTGGCTGCCACTTCAGTAACCAGAGGGTTTTCCCATCAGCCCTCCATTTTCGTTTTTGGAACTTCTGAATCACCAACTATCAATGCAGCTGGACAAACAAGACAATTGGCTGTTCCTAGAAGAAGACTCAACAAAAAGTCTGAGGAAGCCTCCCTGGGACCAGGTACGGCTGTACCAACACAGGTCCCTACACTGGTGCGAGCTGCCACTCCAGCAACCGGAGGGTCTTCCCATCAGCCCTCTATTTACCTTTCTGCAGCAGCTTTAAGGTTCGACAATACGTCGCCAAAACATAATCACCTGAAGAACAAGGGGGAGTATGGAAGAGGGAGAGAGGGAGGAAAAGGGGGGGAGGTTGGAGAAAGAAGGAGGTGAGGGTTGGGGGGAACCCCCACACCCCTTCCTTACTCCTAACCTCTCCTCCCCACTCCTTTCCTCCCTCTCTCCCTCTTCCATACTCCTCCTCGGGCGTGTGTTGGACCGGCTGAGGGGAGGTTGGAGGCCGGTATTCTTTGGGTGTGTTTTGGAGTGTTATATACATAGATTGCAGTTTAGGATAATTTTGGATTTCTTCTGGAGGCGCTTTGAGTGGACATAATTGATGAACTCCGTTCAGCGGGGGCGGGCCTTAGAGAACAGAGGCCGCATACAGGCAGCACAGAGGCTTAGGGGTTAGCCTTGCAGCACTGGGGTCCATGGTTCAAATCCTGACCAGGACACTATCTGCATGGAGTTTGCATGTTCTCCCTGTGCTTGCGTGGGTTTCCTCCGGGTACTCCGGTTTCCTCCCACACTACAAAGACATGCTACCTTGCGTTGGTGGTGCAGTGGTGAGCATAGCTGCCTTTCAAGCAGCTGACCCGGGTTTGATTCCCGGCCAACGCCTTCTCCAATACTTGGAGTCCTCAGAGAGAAAAGCGCTATACAAGGGTGGAATGAAGAATGAAGTGAATGTGTGGAATGTTTGGAGAAGAAAATGTCCCCCCAGAATCTATAGAAGGTGAACCCAGCAACTGATAGAAGACGCTTAAGCTGTGATCGCACCTAGGCCTTCCGGATCGCGGGCGGAATTACTGCGATTCCAGATTGTGATCCAGTTATTTTCAATGGCACCCCAATCACGGGACAATATTGTCACCTGACAAATCACACAAAAAAATTGCGGGACGCCTATTTCCCATAGGCCGTCAGGCAACAATCGCGGCAAAATCACGCCTCGATTGGGATGTTATTGAAAGTAAAGGGATCGCAAGCGTGTGCTGCGTTTTGCACTGATTCGGGAACCCAGAACACCTAGGTGTGACCAAATCCTCGCCGTGTCCATCATACGACAAGAACTTCCTGCAAAGACATCCCCCCAACATGAATAATACACCCATACCCCCCCAACATGAATATTACACCCATACCCCCCCAACATGAATAATACACCGACAAGCCCCAACATGAATATTACACCCATACCCCCCCAACATGAATATTACACCCATACTCCCCCCATCAGGAATATTACACCGACAAGCCCCAACATGAATATTACACCCATACCCCCCCAACATGAATATTACACCCATACTCCCCCCATCAGGAATATTACACCGACAAGCCCCAACATGAATATTACACACATACCCCCCAGCAGAAATATTACACCGACACCCCCCATCCTGACACTGACGTCCCCCCAGGAATATTACACCGACACCCCCCATCCTGACACTGACGTCCCCCCAGGAATATTACACCGACACCCCCCATCCTGACACTGACACCCCCCCAGAAATATTACACCGACACCCCCCATCCTGACACTGACACCCCCCAGGAATATTACACCGACACCCCCCATCCTGACACTGACGTCCCCCCAGGAATATTACACCAACACCCCCCATCCTGACACTGACACCCCCCTAGGAATATTACACCGACACCCCCCATCCTGACACTGACACCCCCCAGGAATATTACACCGACACCCCCCATCCTGACACTGACACCCCCCAGGAATATTACACCGACACCCCCCATCCTGACACTGACACCCCCCAGGAATATTACACCGACACCCCCCATCCTGACACTGACGTCCCCCCAGGAATATTACACCGACACCCCCCATCCTGACACTGACATCCCCCCAGGAATATTACACCAACACCCCCCATCCTGACACTGACACCCCCCCAGGAATATTACACCAACACCCCCCATCCTGACACCCCCCTAGGAATATTACACCGACACCCCCCATCCTGACACTGACATCCCCCCAGGAATATTACACCAACACCCCCCATCCTGACACCCCCCTAGGAATATTACACCGACACCCCCCATCCTGACACTGACACCCCCCAGGAATATTACACCGACACCCCCCATCCTGACACTGACACCCCCCAGGAATATTACACCGACACCCCCCATCCTGACACTGACACCCCCCAGGAATATTACACCGACACCCCCCATCCTGACACTGACGTCCCCCCAGGAATATTACACCAACACCCCCCATCCTGACACTGACACCCCCCTAGGAATATTACACCGACACCCCCCATCCTGACACTGACACCCCCCAGGAATATTACACCGACACCCCCCATCCTGACACTGACACCCCCCAGGAATATTACACCGACACCCCCCATCCTGACACTGACACCCCCCAGGAATATTACACCGACACCCCCCATCCTGACACTGACGTCCCCCCAGGAATATTACACCGACACCCCCCATCCTGACACTGACACCCCCCAGGAATATTACACCAACACCCCCCATCCTGACACTGACACCCCCCCAGGAATATTACACCGACACCCCCCATCCTGACACTGACATCCCCCCAGCAGGAATAAGAAAATAAGGATGATCCTCAGCTCCATCTAGTGGTCATAATGCAGTACATGTATGACAGGAAGCTACACAGACCAATAGGGTGGTTAGAGGGTTGGAAAGGGGAGGCCACGACGTGTCCATGCCCAGTAAGTGCCAAAATATTTCCTCTGCTCGGGGGTCCACACTTAAGGCAAGGTGATTTCCATTCTAGCAGCAGCTTTGATAGAAAATAAAGTGTGTGGCTGTGGTGAAGCAGGGACTGTTATCTGCTAGTACTTACCCTTGGAGGATCTTCGGCAGGCTTTGGCACACAGCGCTCTTTGTTGCTCCACTTCATCTTTCTCTTGATATTCACTTAACAAGGAGCTGAGGTATTCTTCCTGTGACAAGAAGAAGGGAAGACGTAAGAGTCCCTATCCTGGACAAGAAGAGCTCAGCAATCAAGGCTTCATAGCAGGACTCCAGGCAGACCTTAAAGTGGACCTCTCAGCAACTTTACAAGTCTGCATGAAGAAATAGAATATATTTTTATATATATATATATATATATATATATATATATATATATATATATATATATATATATATATGACAGTGGATATATAGTATATACAGAGAGTACATATGTCACACCTCCATATCTGGGTATATACGGGGGATATAGTATATAGAGATATATAGGACAGTGGTATATAGTATATACAGAGAGTACATACGTCACATCTCTATATCTGGGTATGTACGGGGGATTTAGTATATAGATATAGGACAGTGGTATATAGTATATACAGAAACACACGTCACATCTCTATATCTGGGTATATACGGGGGATATAGTATATAGATATATATATAGGACAGTGGATATATAGTATATACAGAGAGTACATACGTCACACCTCCATATCTGGGTATGTACGGGGGATATAGTATATAGAGATATATATAGGACAGTGGTATATAGTATATACATAGAGTACACACATCACACCTCTAGATTGGGATATATACATAGAGTACACACGTCACACCTCTAGATCGGGGTATATATACATAGAGTACACATGTCACAGCTCTAGCTCTGGATATATACATAGAGTACACACGTCACAGCTCTAGATCGGGATATATACATAGAGTACACACGTCACACCTCTAGCTCTGGATATATACATAGAGTACACACGTCACACCTCTAGCTCTGGATATATACATAGAGTACACACGTCACACCTCTAGCTCTGGATATATACATAGAGTACACACGTCACACCTCTAGATCGGGATATATACATAGAGTACACACGTCACACCTCTAGTTCCGGGTATATACATAGAGTACACACGTCACACCTCTAGCTCTGGATATATACATAGAGTACACACGTCACAGCTCTAGATCGGGGTATATACATAGAGTACACACGTCACACCTCTAGATCGGGGTATATACATAGAGTACACACGTCACAGCTCTAGCTCTGGATATATACATAGAGTACACACGTCACACCTCTAGATCGGGGTATATACATAGAGTACACACGTCACACCTCTAGTTCCGGGTATATACATAGAGTACACACATCACACCTCTAGTTCCGGGTATATACATAGAGTACACACGTCACAGCTCTAGATCGGGGTATATATACATAGAGTACACACGTCACACCTCTAGATCGGGGTATATATACATAGAGTACACACGTCACACCTCTAGCTCTGGATATATACATAGAGTACACACGTCACACCTCTAGTTCCGGGTATATACATAGAGTACACACGTCACAGCTCTAGCTATATACATAGAGTACACACATCACAGCTCTAGCTCTGGCTATATACGGTGAATGACGCTCTGTGAAGGGATGGAGCTCACTGGTTCAGTCAGTCAGGTACGCACTCTTTTCTCGCCCCCGCCCCTTTCTCCCGGGAGGCCTCGCGTTGTTCCTATTCCCGCGGTTGCTATTGGAAGTGTAGAGCGGGCACGCGGGTGACGTAGCTCTGGAGGGTGACGGACAGGCGGGCAGACCAATGAGCGGCGCGGAGGAGCAGGGGATCGGCCAATGAGGGAAGCGTGAGCGTGCAGAGCGAGTTGTGGTTCCAGTATAGGGGGCTCCTTATCCGCCGAGGGGAACTTTCTCCCCAGAACACACCGGATGTACATCTTATCTTATATTCCTCTATAGATCATATCTGATATCAGTGTATATGGCCTTACACCTTCTTATATTCCTCTATAGATCGTATCTGATATCAGTGTATATGGCCTTACACCTTATCTTATATTCTATAGATCATATCTGATATCAGTGTATATGACCTTACACCTTATCTTATATTCCTCTATAGATCGTATCTGATATCAGTGTATATGGCCTTACACCTTATCTTATATTCCTCTATAGATCGTACCTGATATCAGTGTATATGGCCTTACACCTTATCTTATATTCTATAGATCATATCTGATATCAGTGTATATGGCCTTACACCTTCTTATATTCCTCTATAGATCGTATCTGATATCAGTGTATATGGCCTTACACCTTCTTATATTCCTCTATAGATCGTATCTGATATCAGTGTATATGGCCTTACACCTTATTATATTCCTCTATAGATCGTATCTGATATCAGTGTATATGGCCTTACACCTTATTATATTCCTCTATAGATCGTACCTGATATCAGTGTATATGGCCTTACACCTTATCTTATATTCCTCTATAGATCGTATCTGATATCAGTGTATATGGCCTTATACCTTATCTTATATTCCTCTATAGATCGTACCTGATATCAGTGTATATGGAATTACACCTTATCTTATATTCCTCTATAGATCGTATCTGATATCAGTGTATATGGCCTTACACCTTATCTTATATTCCTCTATAGATCGTATCTGATATCAGTGTATATAGCCTTACACCTTATTATATTCCTCTATAGATCGTATCTGATATCAGTGTCTATGGCCTTACACCTTATCTTATATTCTATAGATCGTATCTGATATCAGTGTATATGGCCTTACACCTTCTTATATTCCTCTATAGATCGTATCTGATATCAGTGTATATGGCCTTACACCTTCTTATATTCCTCTATAGATCGTATCTGATATCAGTGTATATGGCCTTACACCTTATCTTATATTCCTCTATAGATCGTATCTGATATCAGTGTATATGGCACACCTTATCTTATATTCCTCTATAGATCGTATCTGATATCAGTGTATATGGCCTTACACCTTCTTATATTCCTCTATAGATCGTACCTGATATCAGTGTATATGGCCTTACACCTTATCTTATATTCCTCTATAGATCGTATCTGATATCAGTGTATATGGCCTTACACCTTCTTATATTCCTCTATAGATCGTACCTGATATCAGTGTATATGGCCTTACACCTTATCTTATATTCCTCTATAGATCGTACCTGATATCAGTGTATATGGCCTTACACCTTATCTTATATTCCTCTATAGATCATATCTGATATCAGTGTATATGGCCTTACACCTTATCTTATATTCCTCTATAGATCGTATCTGATATCAGTGTATATGGCCTTACACCTTATCTTATATTCCTCTATAGATCGTATCTGATATCAGTGTATATGGCCTTACACCTTATCTTATATTTCTCTATAGATCGTATCTGATATCAGTGTATATGGCCTTACACCTTCTTATATTCCTCTATAGATCGTATCTGATATCAGTGTATATGGCCTTACACCTTATCTTATATTCCTCTATAGACCGTACCTGATATCAGTGTATATGGCCTTACACCTTATCTTATATTCCTCTATAGATCGTATCTGATATCAGTGTATATGGCCTTACACCTTATCTTATATTCCTCTATAGATCGTATCTGATATCAGTGTATATGGCCTTACAATTTCTTATATTCCTCTATAGATCGTATCTGATATCAGTGTATATGGCCTTACACCTTCTTATATTCCTCTATAGATCGTATCTGATATCAGTGTATATGGCCTTACACCTTCTTATATTCCTCTATAGATCGTACCTGATATCAGTGTATATGGCCTTATACCTTATCTTATATTCCTCTATAGATCGTACCTGATATCAGTGTATATGGCCTTACACCTTCTTATATTCTTCTATAGATCTATCTGATATCAGTGTATATGGCCTTACACCTTATCTTATATTCCTCTATAGATCGTACTGATATCAGTGTATATGGCCTTACACCTTATCTTATATTCCTCTATAGATCGTATCTGATATCAGTGTATATGGCCTTACACCTTCTTATATTCCTCTATAGATCGTATCTGATATCAGTGTATATGGCTTTACACCTTATCTTATATTCCTCTATAGATCGTATCTGATATCAGTGTATATGGCCTTACACCTTCTTATATTCCTCTATAGATCGTATCTGATATCAGTGTATATGGCCTTACACCTTATCTTATATTCCTCTATAGATCGTACCTGATATCAGTGTATATGGCCTTACACCTTCTTATATTCCTCTATAGATCGTACCTGATATCAGTGTATATGGCCTTACACCTTATCTTATATTCCTCTATAGATCGTACCTGATATCAGTGTATATGGCCTTATACCTTATCTTATATTCCTCTATAGATCGTACCTGATATCAGTGTATATGGCCTTACACCTTCTTATATTCCTCTATAGATCATATCTGATATCAGTGTATATGGCCTTACACCTTCTTATATTCCTCTATAGATCGTATCTGATATCAGTGTATATGGCCTTACACCTTATCTTATATTCCTCTATAGATCGTATCTGATATCAGTGTATATGACCTTACACCTTATCTTATATTCCTCTATAGATCGTATCTGATATCAGTGTATATGGCCTTATACCTTCTCTTATATTCCTCTATAGATCGTATCTGATATCAGTGTATATGACCTTACACCTTATCTTATATTCCTCTATAGATCGTATCTGATATCAGTGTATATGACCTTACACCTTATCTTATATTCCTCTATAGATCGTATCTGATATCAGTGTATATGGCCTTACACCTTATCTTATATTCCTCTATAGATCGTATCTGATATCAGTGTATATGGCCACACACATTATCTTATATTCCTCTATAGATCGAATCTGATATCAGTGTATATGACCTTACACCTTATCTTATATTCCTCTATAGATCGTATCTGATATCAGTGTATATGGCCTTACACCTTATCTTATATTCCTCTATAGATCGTATCTGATATCAGTGTATATGGCCTTACACCTTCTTATATTCCTCTATAGATCGTATCTGATATCAGTGTATATGGCCTTACACCTTATCTTATATTCCTCTATAGATCGTATATGATATCAGTGTATATGGCCTTACACCTTATCTTATATTCCTCTATAGATCGTACCTGATATCAGTGTATATGGCCTTATACCTTCTTATATTCCTCTATAGATCGTAACTGATATCAGTGTATATGGCCTTATACCTTCTTATATTCCTCTATAGATCGTAACTGATATCAGTGTATATGGCCTTATACCTTATCTTATATTCCTCTATAGATTGTATCTGATATCAGTGTGTATGACCTTACACCTTATCTTATATTCCTCTATAGATCGTATCTGATATCAGTGTATATGACCTTACACCTTATTATATTCTTCTATAGATCGTACCTGATATCAGTGTATATGGCCTTACACCTTATCTTATATTCCTCTATAGATCGTACCTGATATCAGTGTATATGGCCTTACAGCTTATCTTATATTCCTCTATAGATCGTACCTGATATCAGTGTATATGGCCTTATACCTTCTTATATTCCTCTATAGATCGTATCTGATATCAGTGTATATGGCCTTACACCTTATCTTATATTCCTCTATAGATCGTATCTGATATCAGTGTATATGGCCTTATACCTTCTCTTATATTCCTCTATAGATCGTATCTGATATCAGTGTATATGGCCTTACACCTTCTTATATTCCTCTATAGATCGTATCTGATATCAGTGTATATGGCCTTACACCTTCTAATATTCCTCTATAGATCGTATCTGATATCAGTGTATATGGCCTTACACCTTATCTTATATTCCTCTATAGATCGTACCTGATATCAGTGTATATGGCCTTACAGCTTATCTTATATTCCTCTATAGATCGTACCTGATATCAGTGTATATGGCCTTATACCTTCTTATATTCCTCTATAGATCGTATCTGATATCAGTGTATATGGCCTTACACCTTATCTTATATTCCTCTATAGATCGTACCTGATATCAGTGTATATGGCCTTACAGCTTATCTTATATTCCTCTATAGATCGTACCTGATATCAGTGTATATGGCCTTATACCTTCTTATATTCCTCTATAGATCGTATCTGATATCAGTGTATATGGCCTTATACCTTCTCTTATATTCCTCTATAGATCGTATCTGATATCAGTGTATATGGCCTTACACCTTATCTTATATTCCTCTATAGATCGTATCTGATATCAGTGTATATGGCCTTACACCTTCTTATATTCCTCTATAGATCGTATCTGATATCATTGTATATGGCCTTACACCTTATCTTATATTCCTCTATAGATCGTATCTGATATCAGTGTATATGGCCTTATACCTTCTCTTATATTCCTCTATAGATCGTATCTGATATCAGTGTATATGGCCTTACACCTTATCTTATATTCCTCTATAGATCGTATCTGATATCAGTGTATATGGCCTTACACCTTATCTTATATTCCTCTATAGATCGTACCTGATATCAGTGTATATGGCCTTACACCTTATCTTATATTCCTCTATAGATCGTACCTGATATCAGTGTATATGGCCTTACACCTTCTTATATTCCTCTATAGATCGTAACTGATATCAGTGTATATGACCTTATACCTTATCTTATATTCCTCTATAGATCGTATCTGATATCAGTGTATATGACCTTATACCTTATCTTATATTCCTCTATAGATCGTATCTGATATCAGTGTATATGGCCTTACACCTTCTTATATTCCTCTATAGATCGTATCTGATATCAGTGTATATGGCCTTACACCTTATCTTATATTCCTCTATAGATCGTATCTGATATCAGTGTATATGGCCTTACACCTTCTTATATTCCTCTATAGATCGTACCTGATATCAGTGTATATGGCCTTACACCTTATCTTATATTCCTCTATAGATCGTATCTGATATCAGTGTATATGGCCTTATACCTTCTCTTATATTCCTCTATAGATCGTATCTGATATCAGTGTATATGGCCTTACACCTTATCTTATATTCCTCTATAGATCGTATCTGATATCAGTGTATATGGCCTTACACCTTCTTATATTCCTCTATAGATCGTATCTGATATCAGTGTATATGGCCACACACCTTATCTTATATTCCTCTATAGATCGTATCTGATATCAGTGTATATGGCCTTACACCTTCTTATATTCCTCTATAGATCGTATCTGATATCAGTGTATATGGCCTTACACCTTCTTATATTCCTCTATAGATCGTATCTGATATCAGTGTATATGGCCACACACCTTATCTTATATTCCTCTATAGATCGTATCTGATATCAGTGTATATGGCCTTACACCTTCTTATATTCCTCTATAGATCGTATCTGATATCAGTGTATATGGCCTTACACCTTCTTATATTCCTCTATAGATCGTATCTGATATCAGTGTATATGGCCTTACACCTTCTTATATTCCTCTATAGATCGTATCTGATATCAGTGTATATGGCCTTACACCTTCTCATATTCCTCTATAGATCGTATCTGATATCAGTGTATATGGCCTTACACCTTATCTTATATTCCTCTATAGATCGTATCTGATATCAGTGTATATGGCCTTACACCTTATCTTATATTCCTCTATAGATCGTATCTGATATCAGTGTATATGGCCTTACACCTTCTTATATTCCTCTATAGATCGTATCTGATATCAGTGTATATGGCCTTACACCTTATCTTATATTCTTCTACAGATCGTACCTGATATCAGTGTATATGGCCTTACACCTTATCTTATATTCCTCTATAGATCGTATCTGATATCAGTGTATATGGCCTTACACCTTCTTATATTCCTCTATAGATCGTTCCTGATATCAGTGTATATGGCCTTACACCTTCTTATATACCTCTATAGATCGTATCTGATATCAGTGTATATGGCCTTACATCTTATCTTATATTCCTCTATAGATCGTATCTGATATCAGTGTATATGGCCTTACACCTTCTTATATTCCTCTATAGATCGTACCTGATATCAGTGTATATGGCCTTACACCTTCTTATATACCTCTATAGATCGTATCTGATATCAGTGTATATGGCCTTACACCTTATCTTATATTCCTCTATAGATCGTATCTGATATCAGTGTATATGACCCACCTTATCTTATATTCCTCTATAGATCGTATCTGATATCAGTGTATATGGCCTTACACCTTCTTATATTCCTCTATAGATCTATCTGATATCAGTGTATATGGCCTTACACCTTCTTATATTCCTCTATAGATCGTATCTGATATCAGTGTATATGGCCTTACACCTTATCTTATATTTCTCTATAGATCGTATCTGATATCAGTGTATATGGCCTTACACCTTATCTTATATTCCTCTATAGATCGTATCTGATATCAGTATATATGGCCTTACACCTTATCTTATATTCCTCTATAGATCGTACCTGATATCAGTGTATATGGCCTTACACCTTATCTTATATTCCTCTATAGATCGTACCTGATATCAGTGTATATGGCCTTACACCTTATCTTATATTCCTCTATAGATCGTATCTGATATCAGTGTATATGGCCTTACACCTTCTTATATTCCTCTATAGATCGTACCTGATATCAGTGTATATGGCCTTACACCTTATCTTATATTCCTCTATAGATCTATCTGATATCAGTGTATATGGCCTTACACCTTCTTATATTCCTCTATAGATCGTATCTGATATCAGTGTATATGGCCTTACACCTTATCTTATATTCCTCTATAGATCGTACCTGATATCAGTGTATATGGCCTTACACCTTCTTATATTCCTCTATAGATCGTATCTGATATCAGTGTATATGGCCTTACACCTTATCTTATATTCCTCTATAGATCGTACCTGATATCAGTGTATATGGCCTTACACCTTATCTTATATTCCTCTATAGATCGTATCTGATATCAGTGTATATGGCCTTACACCTTATCTTATATTCCTCTATAGATCGTATCTGATATCAGTGTATATGGCCTTACACCTTATCTTATATTCCTCTATAGATCGTACCTGATATCAGTGTATATGGCCTTACACCTTATCTTATATTCCTCTATAGATCGTACCTGATATCAGTGTATATGGCCTTACACCTTATCTTATATTCCTCTATAGATCGTACCTGATATCAGTGTATATGGCCTTACACCTTATCTTATATTCCTCTATAGATCGTATCTGATATCAGTGTATATGGCCTTACACCTTATCTTATATTCCTCTATAGATCGTATCTGATATCAGTGTATATGGCCTTACACCTTCTTATATTCCTCTATAGATCGTATCTGATATCAGTGTATATGGCCTTACACCTTATCTTATATTCCTCTATAGATGTACAGTCTGATCACCGGGGGAGGAGACTGAGGAAATGACTCCTCCTTCTTCTACAAAGTTACAATGTACAGTCTGATCACCGGGGGAGGAGACTGAGGAAATGACTCCTCCTCCTTCTACAAAGTTACAATGTACAGTCTGATCACTGGGGGGAGGAGACTGAGGAAATGACTCCTCCTCCTTCTACAAAGTTACAATGTACAGTCTGATCACTGGGGGGAGGAGACTGAGGAAATGACTCCTCCCCCTTCTACAAAGCTACAATGTACAGTCTGATCACTGGGGGAGGGGAGACTGAGGAAATGACTCCTCCCCCTTCTACAAAGTTACAATGTACAGTCTGATCACTGGGGGAGGAGACTGAGGAAATGACTCCTCCCCCTTCTACAAAGTTACAATGTACAGTCTGATCACTGGGGGGGAGGTGACTGAGGAAATGACTCCTCCCCTTCTACAAGGTTACAATGTACAGTCTGATCACTGGGGGAGGAGACTGAGGAAATGACTCCTCCTCCTTCTACAAAGTTACAATGTACAGTCTGATCACTGGGGAGGAGACTGAGGAAATGACTCCTCCCCCTTCTACAAAGTTACAATGTACAGTCTGATCACTGGGGGAGGGGAGACTGAGGAACTGACTCCTCCTCCTTCTACAAAGTTACAATGTACAGTCTGATCACTGGGGGAGGAGACTGAGGAAATGACTCCCCCCCTTCTACAAAGTTACAATGTACAGTCTGATCACTGGGGGAGGAGACTGAGGAAATGACTCCTCCTCCTTCTACAAAGTTACAATGTACAGTCTGATCACTGGGGGAGGGGAGACTGAGAAAATGACTCCTCCTCCTTCTACAAAGTTACAATGTACAGTCTGATCACTGGGGGAGGGGAGACTGAGGAAATGACTCCTCCTCCTTCTACAAAGTTACAATGTACAGTCTGATCACTGGGGGGAGGAGACTGAGGAAATGACTCCTCCCCCTTCTACAAAGTTACAATGTACAGTCTGATCACTGGGGGAGGAGACTGAGGAAATGACTCCTCCTCCTTCTACAAAGTTACAATGTACAGTCTGATCACTGGGGGGAGGAGACTGAGGAAATGACTCCTCCCCTTCTACAAACTTACAATGTACAGACTGATCACTGGGGGAGGAGACTGAGGAAATGACTCCTCCTCCTTCTACAAAGTTACAATGTACAGTCTGATCACTGGGGGAGGAGACTGAGGAAATGACTCCTCCTCCTTCTACAAAGTTACAATGTACAGTCTGATCACTGGGGGAGGAGACTGAGGAAATGACTCCTCCTCCTTCTACAAAGTTACAATGTACAGTCTGATCACTGGGGGAGGAGACTGAGGAAATGACTCCTCCCCCTTCTACAAAGTTACAATGTACAGTCTGATCACTGGGGGAGGGGAGACTGAGGAAATGACTCCTCCTCCTTCTACAAAGTTACAATGTACAGTCTGATCACTGGGGGAGGAGACTGAGGAAATGACTCCTCCCCCTTCTACAAAGTTACAATGTACAGTCTGATCACTGGGGGAGGGGAGACTGAGGAAATGACTCCTCCCCCTTCTACAAAGTTACAATGTACAGTCTGATCACTGGGGGAGGAGACTGAGGAAATGACTCCTCCCCTTCTACAAAGTTACAATGTACAGTCTGATCACTGGGGGAGGGGAGACTGAGGAAATGACTCCTCCTCCTTCTACAAAGTGACAATGTACAGTCTGATCACTGAGGGAGGAGACTGAGGAAATGACTCCTCCTCCTTCTACAAAGTGACAATGTACAGTCTGATCAGTGGGGGAGGGGAGACTGAGGAAATAACTCCTCCTCCTTCTGCAAAGTTACAATGTACAGTCTGATCACCGGGGGAGGAGACTGAGGAAATGACTCCTCCTCCTTCTACAAAGTTACAATGTACAGTCTGATCAGTGGGGGAGGGGAGACTGAGGAAATTACTCCTCCTCCTTCTGCAAAGTTACAATGTACAGTCTGATCACCGGGGGAGGAGACTGAGGAAATGACTCCTCCCCTTCTACAAAGTTACAATGTACAGTCTGATCACTGGGGGAGGAGACTGAGGAAATTACTCCTCCTCCTTCTACAAAGTTACAATGTACAGTCTGATCACTGGGGGAGGAGACTGAGGAAATGACTCCTCCCCTTCTACAAAGTTACAATGTACAGTCTGATCACTGGGGGGGAGGAGACTGAGGAAATGACTCCTCCTCCTTCTACAAAGTTACAATGTACAGTCTGATCACTGGGGGAGGAGACTGAGGAAATGACTCCTCCCCCTTCTACAAAGTTACAATGTACAGTCTGATCACTGGGGGAGGAGACTGAGGAAATGACTCCTCCCCTTCTACAAAGTTACAATGTGCAGTCTGATCACTGGGGGAGGGGAGACTGAGGAAATGACTCCTCCTCCTTCTACAAAGTTACAATGTACAGTCTCATCACTGGGGGAGGAGACTGAGGAAATGACTCCTCCCCCTTCTACAAGGTTACAATGTACAGTCTGATCACTGGGGGAGGAGACTGAGGAAATGACTCCTCCCCCTTCTACAAAGTTACAATGTACAGTCTGATCACTGGGGGAGGAGACTGAGGAAATGACTCCTCCTCCTTCTACAAAGTTACAATGTACAGTCTGATCACTGTGGGAGGAGACTGAGGAAATGACTCCTCCCCCTTCTACAAGGTTACAATGTACAGTCTGATCACTGGGGGAGGGGAGACTGAGGAAATGACTCCCCCCCTTCTACAAAGTTACAATGTACAGTCTGATCACTGGGGGAGGAGACTGAGGAAATGACTCCTCCCCCTTCTACAAAGTTACAATGTACGGTCTGATCACTGGGGGAAGGAGACTGAGGAAATGACTCCTCCTCCTTCTACAAAGTTACAATGTACAGTCTGATCACTGGGAGAGGAGACTGAGGAAATGACTCCTCCTCCTTCTACAAAGTTACAATGTACGGTCTGATCACTGGGGGAGGGGACTGAGGAAATGACTCCTCCTCCTTCTACAAGGTTACAATGTACAGTCTGATCACTGGGGGAGGGGAGACTGAGGAAATGACTCCTCCCCCTTCTACAAAGTTACAATGTACAGTCTGATCACTGGGGGAGGAGACTGAGGAAATGACTCCTCCCCTTCTACAAAGTTACAATGTACAGTCTGATCACTGGGGGAGGAGACTGAGGAAATGACACCTCCCCTTCTACAAAGTTACAATGTACAGTCTGATCACCGGGGGAGGAGACTGAGGAAATGACTCCTCCTCCTTCTACAAAGTTACAATGTACAGTCTGATCAGTGGGGGAGGGGAGACTGAGGAAATTACTCCTCCTCCTTCTGCAAAGTTACAATATACAGTCTGATCACCGGGGGAGGAGACTGAGGAAATGACTCCTCCCCTTCTACAAAATTACAATGTACAGTCTGATCACTGGGGGAGGAGACTGAGGAAATGACTCCTCCTCCTTCTACAAAGTTACAATGTACAGTCTGATCACTGGGGGAGGAGACTGAGGAAATGACTCCTCCCCTTCTACAAAGTTACAATGTACAGTCTGATCACTGGGGGGAGGAGACTGAGGAAATGACTCCTCCTCCTTCTACAAAGTTACAATGTACAGTCTGATCATTGGGGGAGGAGACTGAGGAAATGACTCCTCCCCCTTCTACAAAGTTACAATGTACAGTCTGATCACTGGGGGAGGGGAGACTGAGGAAATGACTCCTCCTCCTTCTACAAAGTTACAATGTACAGTCTGATCACTGGGGGAGGAGACTGAGGAAATGACTCCTCCCCCTTCTACAAAGTTACAATGTACAGTCTGATCACTGGGGGAGGAGACTGAGGAAATGACTCCTCCCCTTCTACAAAGTTACAATGTGCAGTCTGATCACTGGGGGAGGGGAGACTGAGGAAATGACTCCTCCTCCTTCTACAAAGTTACAATGTACAGTCTGATCACTGGGGGAGGGGAGACTGAGGAAATGACTCCTCCCCTTCTACAAAGTTACAATGTACAGTCTGATCACTGGGGGGAGGAGACTGAGGAAATGACTCCTCCCCCTTCTACAAAGTTACAATGTACAGTCTGATCACTGGGGGAGGAGACTGAGGAAATGACTCCTCCTCCTTCTACAAAGTTACAATGTACGGTCTGATCACTGGGAGAGGAGACTGAGGAAATGCCTCCTCCTCCTTCTACAAAGTTACAATGTACGGTCTGATCACTGGGGGAGGGGACTGAGGAAATGACTCCTCCTCCTTCTACAAGGTTACAATGTACAGTCTGATCACTGGGGGAGGGGAGACTGAGGAAATGACTCCTCCTCCTTCTACAAGGTTACAATGTACAGTCTGATCACTGCGGGAGGAGACTGAGGAAATGACTCCTCCTCCTTCTACAAAGTTACAATGTACAGTCTGATCACTGGGGGAGGGGAGACTGAGGAAATGACTCCTCCCCCTTCTACAAAGTTACAATGTACAGTCTGATCACTGGGGGAGGAGACTGAGGAAATGACTCCTCCTTCTACAAAGTTACAATGTACAGTCTGATCACTGGGGGAGGGGAGACTGAGGAAATGACTCCTCCCCCTTGTAAAAAGTTACAATGTACAGTCTGATCCCTGGGGGAGGGGAGACTCAGAAAATGACTCCTCCTCCTTCTACAAAGTTACAATGTACAGTCTGATCACTGGGGGAGGGGAGACTGAGGAAATTACTCCTCCCTCTTCTACAAGGTTACAATGTACAGTCTGATCACGGGGGGAGGGGAGACTGAGGAAATGACTCCTCCTCCTTCTACAACGTTACAATGTACAGTCTGATCCCTGGGGGAGGGGAGACTCAGAAAATGACTCCTCCTCCTTCTACAAAGTTACAATGTACAGTCTGATCACTGGGGGAGGGGAGACTGAGGAAATGACTCCTCCTCCTTCTACAAAGTTACAATGTACAGTCTGATCACTGGGGGAGGAGACTTAGGAAATGACCCCTCCCGCCTCTACAAGTGATCAGACTGTACACTGTGGCGTCTCACTGGGCGGTGTCTCAGAGGGCGGTGTCTCAGAGGGCGGTGTCTCGTTGGGCGGTGTTTCGTTTGGCGGTTTTTCGGAGGGCGTTGTCTTGGAGGGTGGAGTCTCGGTGGGCGGTGTTTCGTTTGGCGGTTTTTCGGAGGGTGGTGTCTTGGAGGGTGGAGTCTCGGTGGGCGGTGTTTCGTTTGGCGGTTTTTCGGAGGGTGGTGTCTTGGAGGGCGGTGTCTCGTTGGGCGGTGTCTTGGAGGGTGTAGTCTCGGTGGGCGGTGTCTCGGTGGGCGGTGTTTCGTTGGGCGGTGTCTCAGTTGGTGGTGTCTCGTTGGGCGGTGTCTTGGAGGGTGGAGTCTCGGTGGGCGGTGTCTCGGAGGGTGGAGTCTCGGTAGGCGGTGTCTCAGTGGGCGGTGTTTTGTTGGGCGGTTTCTCGGAGGGCGGTGTCTTGGAGGGTGGAGTCTAGGTGGGCAGAGTCTTTTTGGGCGGTGTCTCAGTGGGTGGTTTCTCATTGGGCGGTGTCTCGGAAGGCGGAGTCTAGGTGGGCGGTGTATCGGTGGGCGGTGTCTCTGTGGGCGGTGTCTTGGAGGGTGGAGTCTAGGTGGGCGGTGTCTCGGTGGGCAGTGTCTTGGAGGGTGGAGTCTCAGTGGGTGGGGTGTCAGTGGGCGGTGTCTTGGAGGGTGGAGTCTCAGTGGGCGGTGTGTCTCGGTGGGTGGTGTGTCGGTGGGCGGTGTCTTGGAGGGTGAAGTCTCGGTGGGCGGTGTGTCTCGGTGGGTGGTGTGTCGGTAGGCGATGTCCTGGAGGGTGGAGTCTCGGTGGACGGTGTCTTGGAGGGTGGAGTCTCGGAGGGCGGTGTCTCGGTGGGTGGTGTGTCGGTGGGCGGTGTCTCAGTGGGTGGTTTCTCATTGGGCGGTGTCTCGGAGGGCGGAGTCTAGGTGGGCGGTGTCTCGGTGGGTGGTGTCTTGGAGGGTGGAGTCTAGGTGGGCGGTGTCTCGTTGGGCGGTGTCTTGGAGGGTGGAGTCTTGGTGGGCGGTGTCTCGTTGGGCGGTGTCTTGGAGGGTGGAGTCTCGGTGGGCGGTGTCTCGTTGAGCGGTGTCTTGGAGGGTGGAGTCTAGGTGGGCGGTGTCTTGGAGGGTGGAGTCTCGGTGGGTGGTGTCTTGGAGGGTGGAGTCTCGGTGGGCGGTGTCTTGGAGGGTGGAGTCTCGGTGGGCAGTGTCTCGTTGGGCGGTGTCTTGGAGGGTGGTGTGTCGGTGGGCGGTGTCTTGGAGGGTGGAGTCTCGGTGGGCGGTGTCTCGGTGGGCGGTGTGTCGGTGGGCGGTGTCTCGGTGGGCGGTGTCTTGGTGGGCGGTGTCTCGTTGGGCGGTGTCTTGGAGGGTGGAGTCTCGGTGGGCGGTGTCTTGGAGGGTGGAGTCTCGGTGGGCAGTGTCTTGGAGGGTGGAGTCTCGGTGGGCGGTGTCTCATTGGGCGGTGTCTTGGAGGGTGGAGTCTCGGTGGGCAGTGTCTTGGAGGGTGGAGTCTCGATGGGCAGTGTCTTGGAGGGTGGAGTCTCGGTGGGCGGTGTCTCAGTGGGCGGTGTCTTGGAGGGTGGAGTCTCGGTGGGCGGTGTCTTGGAGGGTGGAGTCTCGGTTGGCGGTGTCTCGTTGGGCGGTGTCTTGGAGGGTGGAGTGTCGGTGGGCGGTGTCTCGTTGGGCGGTGTCTTGGTGGGTGGAGTCTAGGTGGGCGGTGTCTCGGTGGGCGGTGTCTTGGAGGGTGGAGTCTCGGTGGGCGGTGTCTCATTGGGCGGTGTCTCGTTGGGCGGTGTCTTGGAGGGTGGTGTGTCGGTGGGCAGTGTCTTGGAGGGTGGAGTCTCGGTTGGCGGTGTCTCGTTGGGCGGTGTCTTGGAGGGTGGAGTCTCAGTGGGCGGTGTCTCGGTGGGTGGTGTGTCGGTGGGCGGTGTCTCGGTGGGTGGTGTCTTGGAGGGTGGAGTCTCGGTGGGCGGTGTCTTAGAGGGTGTAGTCTCGGTGGGCGGTGTCTTGGAGGGTGGAGTCTCGGTGGGCGGTGTCTTGGAGGGTGGAGTCTCGGTTGGCGGTGTCTCGTTGGGCGGTGTCTTGGAGGGTGGAGTCTCGGTGGGCGGTGTCTTGGAGGGTGGAGTTCCGGTTGGCGGTGTCTCGTTGGGCGGTGTCTTGGAGGGTGGAGTCTCAGTGGGCGGTGTTTCGGAGGGCGGAGTCTCGGTTGGCCGTGTCTCTGTGGGCAGTCTTAGTGGGTGGTGTCTCCTGGGTGGAGTCTCGGTGGGCGGTGTCTCATTGGGCGGTGTCTCATTGGGCGGTGTCTCGTTGGGCGGTGTCTTGGAGGGCGGAGTCTCGGAGGGCGGAGTCTCGGCAGATTGGGGAGGGGTGGAAAGGAAGACCTCAGTTGGGGTTTCTGTAGAAGAATCTGGCTGAGGTTGGAGCTCCGTCTGTGGGGGGAGGGGGTCGAAGGTCGGGATAATATATTTGGCGTGGAGGAGACACATCACGGGCCAAACCGCCCTCTGAAGAACAATCCACCACAGATCGGCTGCATGAAATGTCTTGCGGTGTAACTCCATTATAAATCGATTGTTTTTCGGGGGAAGGGACGGACCTCTGAAAGGTTTCTTATTCTCGGATTCCTTCACTTCCTCAGTGACAACACTTTGTCACACACGGTGTCACCGGGACAGGAAGTGGGGAGAATCTCCATAGTGGGGACATAAAACCCTTACAATGACTGACTGAAGTCAAGCCATCAGACAGTTGCAAATCAGTGGTCATGCTATCAGACGAGTATTTTTTGGTTGGATTTTAAACACACAAAAACTAAATATAACATAATGGATGTGTAACAGCTCTGTATAATCACTATATTATATGTCACATCACTCTCTCTAACATTTACAATACGGTAAGATTTTACTGTGGAAATTTAAAGATACAGAGCCCCAAATATCAACCCATTGGCTACATAATGACATAATTGCAATATTTCAAATTGGGTTAAAAAAATTTTTTTCCATTGGACCAATACGTTTACAATGCAGATGTGTCATACACACCCCCCTCTATGATATCTTACAATAGGATAAAATTTTACTGTGGAAATTTAAAGATACAGAGCCCCAAATACCAGCCCATTGGCTACATAGTGACATTTTTCCAATACTTCTAAATGGGTAAAAAAAAAAATTCCCATTGGACCAATACGTTTACAATGCAGATGTGTCATACACACCCCCCTCTATGATATCTTACAATACGGTTACATTTTACTGTGGAAATTTAAAGATACAGAGCCCCAAATATCAACCCATTGGTTACAAACGGACATGTTTCCAATACTTCTAAATGTGTTAAAAAAAAATTCTCCCATTGGACCAATACGTTTATAACGCAGATGTGTCATACACACCCCCCTCTATGATATCTTATAATACGGTAAGATTTTACTGTGGAAATTTAAAGATACAGAGCCCCAAATATCAACCCATTGGCTACATAATTGCAATATTTCAAATTGGGTTAAAAAATTTTTTTTCCATTGGACCAATACGTTTACAATGCAGATGTGTCATACACACCCCCCTCTATGATATCTTACAATACGGTAAAATTTTACTGTGGAAATTTAAAGATACAGAGCCCCAAATACCAGCCCATTGGCTACATAGTGACATTTTTCCAATACTTCTAAATGGGTAAAAAAAAAATTTCCCATTGGACCAATACGTTTACAATGCAGATGTGTCATACACACCCCCCTCTATGATATCTTACAATACGGTAAAATTTTACTGTGGAAATTTAAAGATACAGAGCCCCAAATATCAACCAATTGGTTACAAACGGGCATGTTTCCAATACTTCTAAATGTGTTAAAAAAAAATTCTCCCATTGGACCAATACGTTTATAATGCAGATGTGTCATACACACCCCCCTCTATGATATCTTATAATACGGTAAGATTTTACTGTGGAAATTTAAAGATACAGAGCCCCAAATACCAACCCACTGGCTACAAACTGACATTTTTCCAATACTTCTAAATGGGTTCAAAAATTTTTTTCACATTGGACCAATACGTTTATAATGCAGATGTGTCATACACACACCTCTCTATGATATCTTATAATACGGTAAGATTTTACTGTGGAAATTTAAAGATACAGAGCCCCAAATACCAACCCATAGGCTACATAGTGAAATTTTTCCAATACTTCTAAATGGGTTCAAAAAAAATTCTCCCATTGGACCAATACGTTTACAATGCAGATGTGTCATACACACACCTCTCTATGATATCTTATAATAAGGTAATATTTTACTGTGGAAATTGAAAGATACAGAGCCCCAAATATCAACCCATTTGCTACATAGTGACATAATTGCAATATTTCAAATTGGGTTCAAAAAAAATTCTCCCATTGGACCAATACGTTTATAATGCAGATGTGTCATACACACCCCTCTCTATGATATCTTACAATACGGTAAGATTTTACTGTGGAAATTTAAAGATACAGAGCCCCAAATACCAACCCACTGGCTACAAACTGACATTTTTCTAATACTTCTAAATGGGTTCAAAAAATATTTGGGGCTCTGTATCTTTAAACTTCCACAGTAAAATCTTACCGTATTATAAGATATCATAGAGGGGGGTGTGTATGACACATCTGCATTGTAAACGTATTGGTCCAATGGGAAATTTTTTTTTTTACCCATTTAGAAGTATTGGAAAAATGTCACTATGTAGCCAATGGGCTGGTATTTGGGGCTCTGTATCCCTAAATTTCCACAGTAAAATTTTACCGTATTATAAGATATCATAGAGAGGGGTGTGTATGACACATCTGCATTGTAAACGTATTGGTCCAATGGGAGAATTGGTTTTGAACCCAATTTGAAATATTGCAATTATGTCACTATGTAGCCAATGGGTTGATATTTGGGGCTCTGTATCTTTAAATTTCCACAGTAAAATCTTACCGTATTGTAAATGTTAGAGAGAGTGATGTAACATATAATATAGTGATTATACAGAGCTGTTACACATCCATTATGTTATATTTAGTTTTTGTGTGTTTAAAATCCAACCAAAAAATACTCGTCTGATAGCATGACCACTGATTTGCAACTGTCTGATGGCTTGACTTCAGTCAATGACTGGGGGAGGGGCACACTCTTCTTGTTGCTCATAGCAACCAATCAGATTGCAGAAGTCATGTTTCCAGCTATGATTGGTTGTGTACCCCTCACCCAGTCACTGTGATGTACCCCCTATCAGGGGTATATGTCACCCCACTTCCGGTCCCGGTGACACGGCTTGTGATTGGCCGCTCTGGACTCCACATAACACTGCAGACGGCGGTGGGCGGGGGCAGACGCCGCCACGCCTTATTGTTTGTGTCTCAGCGAGGATAGGCGGTACCTCGTGACGTCTAACGGTGGGCGGGACTATTCGATAGTCGTCCAATCCGCGGAGGGGGCGGGGCTTTAGCATCACGGCTGCTGTTTCGTCAGAATTGGTAACGGAAGTGACGTTTCGTCGCCGCCATCTTTCTACACCCCGCACTCCTCCACAATAAGGATACACGGAGAAGGGGGCAGCGGACATCTTGTTACACCCACCGGGAGTTTTGCATTTCACACTTATTTTACCAGTAATCGGAGTTTATAAGGTGATTTACAGGATTTATAATTCCATCGGACTTAATGAATTATAAAAGCAGAGGTGTTCTGTCAGAATAGCAAACCTGTGAGATGAGCAGGTCTGCCGCTGCTTTTCAACATCTAAACAGTCCGCGGATTTCTAAATCCTGTAAATCACCTTATGAGCTCCGAGTACTGCTAAAATAAGTGAGAAATGCAAAACTCCGGGGGGTGTAACAAGATGTCCGCTGCCCCCTTCTCCGTGTATCCTTATTGTGGAGGAGGGTGTAGCAAGATGGCGGCGACGGAACGTCACTTCCGTTACAAATTCTGACGAAACAGCTGATGGAGAGGCGGAGTATGGAAGTGGGAGGAGCTTAGAGCGGCCAGTCAGAGGAACCGAGAGAGAAAAACACCGAGACCGGAACCGAGAGAGAGAGACCGGTGAAAGGGGGAGGGGAGCGGCCTACCCACCGAGTGACGTCATCACCGTCCCGGGACACCCCTCCCCCCACCTAATATACCCCTCCCCCACCGTATACCCCATAATATACCCCTCCCCCACCGTATACCCCATAATATACCCCTCCCCCCACCGTATACCCCATAATATACCCCTCCCCCCACCGTATACCCCATAATATACCCCTCCCCCCACCGTATACCCCATAATATACCCCTCCCCCACCGTATACCCCATAATATACCCCTCCCCCCACCTTATACCCCATAATATACCCCTCCCCCCACCATATACCCCATAATATACCCCTCCCCCCACCGTATACCCCATAATATACCCCTCCCCCCACCGTATACCCCATAATATACCCCTCCCCCCACCGTATACCCCATAATATACCCCTCCCCCCACCGTATACCCCATAATATACCCCTCCCCCCACCGTATACCCCATAATATACCCCTCCCCCACCTTATACCCCATAATATACCCCTCCCCCCACCGTATACCCCATAATATACCCCTCCCCCACCTTATACCCCATAATATACCCCTCCCCCACCGTATACCCCATAATATACCCCTCCCCCACCTTATACCCCATAATATACCCCTCCCCCACCGTATACCCCATAATATACCCCTCCCCCACCGTATACCACATAATATACCCCTCCCCCACCGTATACCCCATAATATACCCCTCCCCCCACCGTATACCCCATAATATACCCCTCCCCCCACCGTATACCCCATAATATACCCCTCCCCCACCGTATACCCCATAATATACCCCTCCCCCACCGTATACCCCATAATATACCCCTCCCCCACCGTATACCCCATAATATACCCCTCCCCCCACCGTATACCCCATAATATACCCCTCCCCCACCGTATACCCCATAATATACCCCTCCCCCCACCGTATACCCCATAATATACCCCTCCCCCCACCGTATACCCCATAATATACCCCTCCCCCCACCGTATACCCCATAATATACCCCTCCCCCCACCATATACCCCATAATATACCCCTCCCCCCACCATATACCCCATAATATACCCCTCCCCCACCTTATACCCCATAATATACCCCTCCCCCACCGTATACCCCATAATATACCCCTCCCCCACCGTATACCCCATAATATACCCCTCCCCCCACCGTATACCCCATAATATACCCCTCCCCCACCGTATACCCCATAATATACCCCTCCCCCCACCGTATACCCCATAATATACCCCTCCCCCCACCGTATACCCCATAATATACCCCTCCCCCCACCGTATACCCCATAATATACCCCTCCCCCCACCATATACCCCATAATATACCCCTCCCCCCACCATATACCCCATAATATACCCCTCCCCCACCTTATACCCCATAATATACCCCTCCCCCACCGTATACCCCATAATATACCCCTCCCCCCACCGTATACCCCATAATATACCCCTCTCCCACCGTATACCTCATAATATACCCCTCCCCCCACCGTATACCCCATAATATACCCCTCCCCCCACCGTATACCCCATAATATACCCCTCCCCCACTGTATACCTCATAATATACCCCTCCCCCCACCATATACCCCATAATATACCCCTCCCCCCACCGTATACCCCATAATATACCCCTCCCCCACCGTATACCCCATAATATACCCCTCCCCCACCGTATACCCCATAATATACCCCTCCCCCCACCATATACCCCATAATATACCCCTCCCCCCACCTTATACCCCATAATATACCCCTCCCCCACCGTATACCCCATAATATACCCCTCCCCCCACCTTATACCCCATAATATACCCCTCCCCCACTGTATACCTCATAATATACCCCTCTCCCACCGTATACCTCATAATATACCCCTCTCCCACCGTATACCTCATAATATACCCCTCCCCCCACCGTATACCCCATAATATACCCCTCCCCCACCTTATACCCCATAATATACCCCTCCCCCCACCGTATACCCCATAATATACCCCTCCCCCCACCATATACCCCATAATATACCCCTCCCCCCACCGTATACCCCATAATATACCCCTCCCCCACCGTATACCCCATAATATACCCCTCCCCCCACCGTATACCCCATAATATACCCCTCCCCCCACCGTATACCCCATAATATACTCCTCCCCCACTGTATACCTCATAATATACCCCTCTCCCACCGTATACCTCATAATATACCCCTCCCCCCACCGTATACCCCATAATATACCCCTCCCCCACTGTATACCTCATAATATACCCCTCCCCCCACCGTATACCCCATAATATTCCCCTCCCCCCACCATATACCCCATAATATTCCCCTCCCCCCACCATATACCCCATAATATACCCCTCCCCCCACCATATACCCCATAATATACCCCTCCCCCCACCATATACCCCATAATATACCCCTCCCCCATCTTATACCCCATAATATACCCCTCCCCCACCTTATACCCCATAATATACCCCTCCCCCCATTGTACAGTGCGGCACCATATAAATCCTGTATAATAATCTCTATCAGGAGGGGGGAGGGGAGTGCAGCTTCCATCTTGCTGAGCACACAGGACAGCTTTGTGTTTTGTTATCTCAGCGTGTCACCTGCAGGGGGAGGAGCTTCCTTTATTCCATTCACACAGCTGATTGGCTGGCAGTGATCAGCTGTTGTCTGTACATGGGAGGGGGAGGGGGGGAATTCTCGTCTCTTCAATACATCACACAGGAAGGGAACTTCCCATTCCCCAGAATACACGTCTCCGACCCCCCAAAACAAGGGCCCCATAAGAGGGAGGACCCCCCCCAAACAAGGACCCCATAAGAGGAAGGACCCCCCAAACAAGGACCCCATAAGAGGAAGGACCCCCCAAACAAGGGCCCCATAAGAGCAGGGACCCCCCAAACAAGGGCCTCATAAGAGGAAGGACCCCCCCAAACAAGGACCCTGTAAGAGGAAGGACCCCCCCCAAACAAGGGCCCCATAAGAACAAGGACCCCCCCAAACAAGGACCCCATAAGAGGAAGGACCCCCCAAACAAGGGCCCCATAAGAGGAAGGACCCCCCCAAAACAAGTACCCCATAAGAGGAAGGACCCTCCAAACAAGGGCCCCATAAGAGGAAGGACCCCCCAAACAAGGACCCCATAAGAGGAAGGACCCCCCAAACAAGGGCCCCATAAGAGCAGGGACCCCCCAAACAAGGGCCTCATAAGAGGAAGGACCCCCCAAAACAAGGGCCCCATAAGAACAAGGACCCCCCCAAACAAGGACCCCGTAAGAGGAAGGACCCCCCAAGGAAGCTTGTCATAATAATATGAGCATTAGGGGGTCTGAGATCTGACTACAGGAGACATTCTGGGGGGGTCGGTGGGGGTGTGTTGGGGGGAGGGGACTGTTGGGGGATGTAGTTCTGGGGGGGACTGTTGGGGGATGTAGTTCTGGGGGGGGGGACTGTTGGGGGATGTAGTTCTGGGGGGGGGGTTGGGGGGGAGGGGACTGTTGGGGGATGTAGTTCTGTTGGGGGGGAGGGGACTGTTGGGGGTTTGTTGGGGGGAGGGGACTGTTGGGGGATGTAGTTCTGGGGGTGTGTTGGGGGGTGGACTGTTGGGGGATGTAGTTCTGGGGGGGTGTGTTGGGGGGAGGGGACTGTTGGGGGATGTAGTTCTGGGGGGTGTGTGGGGGGGAGGGGACTGTTGGGGGATGTAGTTCTGGGGGGTGTGTTGGGGGGGAGGGGACTGTTGGGGGATGTAGTTCTAGGGGGTTTGTTGGGGGGAGGGGACTGTTGGGGGATGTAGTTCTGGGGGGGTGTTGGGGGGAGGGGACTGTTGGGGGATGTAGTTCTGGGGGGTGTGTTGGGGGGGAGGGGACTGTTGGGGGATGTAGTTCTGGGGGGTGTGTTGGGGGGGAGGGGACTGTTGGGGGATGTAGTTCTGGGGGTGTGTTGGGGGGAGGGGACTGTTGGGGGATGTAGTTCTGGGGGTGTGTGTTGGGGGGAGGGGACTGTTGGGGGATGTAGTTCTGGGGGGTGTGTTGGGGGGGAGGGGACTGTTGGGGGATGTAGTTCTGGGGGTGTGTTGGGGGGAGGGGACTGTTGGGGGATGTAGTTCTGGGGGTGTGTGTTGGGAGGGGACTGTTGGGGGATGTAGTTCTGGGGGGTGTGTTGGGGGGAGGGGACTGTTGGGGGATGTAGTTCTGGGGGGGTGTGTTGGGGGGGGGGGGACTGTTGGGGGATGTAGTTCTGGGGGGTGTGTTGGGGGGGAGGGGGACTGTTGGGGGATGTAGTTCTGGGGGGTGTGTTGGGGGAGGGGACTGTTGGGGGATGTAGTTCTGGGGGGACTGTTGGGGGGAGGGGACTGTTGGGGGATGTAGTTCTGGGGGGGTGTGTTGGGGGGAGGGGACTGTTGGGGGGATGTAGTTCTGGGGGGTGTGTTGGGGGGAGGGGACTGTTGGGGGATGTAGTTCTGGGGGGGTGTGTTGGGGGGAGGGGACTGTTGGGGGATGTAGTTCTGGGGGGGTGTGTTGGGGGGGGGGGGACTGTTGGGGGATGTAGTTCTGGGGGGTGTGTTGGGGGGGAGGGGACTGTTGGGGGATGTAGTTCTGGGGGGTGTGTTGGGGGGAGGGGACTGTTGGGGGATGTAGTTCTGGGGTGTGTGTTGGGGGGAGGGGACTCTTGTGGGTGTGGCTACATCTATAGGAACTGACCTCCCATCAGTTGCCTCCGTAGAACATTCCCAGCTGATGAGGTCACAGTAATAATGGAAGTGATAGAAGATAATTGGGGTGGGGGATGGGGTATAGATTGGGGGATGGGAATGGTTCGGCGCGGTGACGCGGATCTCTCTCCTTCTCCACAGATATCTTTCCTCTACTAGGCGATAATGGGGAGGATCTTCCTGGATCACATCGGAGGGACACGCCTCTTCTCCTGCGCCAACTGTGACACCATCCTGACCAACCGCTCCGAGCTCATCTCCACCCGCTTCACCGGAGCCACGGGCCGCGCCTTCCTCTTCAATAAGGTGAGTCTGGGGAGGGGGAGGGGTCATGTAATCAGGAAACACTGAATTCATTGTGACGAGTTCTCCTCTGATACATTGTTACACTGATATCCAGAGAGTCCTATGGAAGAGTTCCTTTATTGTGGGGGTGTCTGGTGTAACCCCTCCCCCATCTCCAGGACACACCCACTTACCTTTCCTGACTGTCCTGGTCACTTCTGCTCAGTGTCTCCGCCCCTTATGACATCACTCCCTATCCTCTAGTGACCTCTGATTGGATCCTAGGATGTCAGTAGAGGGTTGGGGGTGTAGCCTTACAATGGAGATCCTTCCAGCTGACCTCTGACCTCTCCATCCCCGGCAAACCTCCATCTCCACCATGGAACCCTCAAACTTCACTCATCATCGATCCCTCTCCTCCTATTCGGTCCTCACCCACCTCTCACACCTCTTGTTTTGTCTGACAATAATATTTTTTCCCTGAGCATTCTGTGATAGAACACATCCCCAGCATCCATTTAGATATGCATGCTTAAGCAACCAATCAGCAGATCGCACAGCTAAAGTCTGCAGCACCCATTGGCCAGGAGGGAGGAGTCTTCACATCTAAAGGGATGCCGAGCAAAATGTATTATTGGTACTTGTACAGCGCTATCACTTTATACAGCTATATATATATATATCGTACATTCACCTCAGTCTCCGCTCTCAGGAGCTTACAATCTACAGTTCCTATGAAATGAAAGGATTTATATTTTATTTTCGGGACCTAATAGAGTGCCAATCATTTATACAGGGCTTTACATACATGCAGATATACACAGTGAGGGGAAAAGTATTCGATCGGCTGCTGATTTTGTGACAAAGAATCGATCGGTCTATAAATTTTATTGGTGGGTTTATTATAAGAGTGAGAGAATAACAACAAAAATATCCAGATAAACACATTTCATAAAAGTTATAAATTGATTTGCATTTTAATGAGTGAAATAAGTATGTGAACCCTTCACAAAACATGACTTAGTAGTTGGTGGAGAAACCCTTGTTGGTGATCACAGAGGTCAGACGTTTCTTGGAGTTGGCCTCCAGGTTCGCTCACATCTCAGGAGGGATTTTGTCCTCTTTGCAGATCCTCTCCAAGTCATTAAGGGTTCCAGGCTGATGTTTGGTGACTCGAACCTTCAGCTCCCTCCACATATTTTCTATGGGATTAAAGTGGAGCTCCTCCCACTTTTACAACTCTTCAGCATCCCTCACTAAACTCTGCCCTGTAAACAAATTGGATATTTTTTTTCTCAGCACCTCCTGTTTATCTGCTGAATTAATTTTTCACTTCCTCCTCTCTGGCCGCGGCCCATCGCATCATTTCCTGTTTGCAATGCCTTCTGTGAAGGGGCGGCGACTTCCTCTGACAATGCCGTTGCTATGGAAACCTGACCTGAAACCTATTACACTGCTTGTGCTGCACTGAGCATGTGCGAGATCTGCAAGGATGAGATCCAGGAAGAAATACAGTCTGGCTTCAGATGCCCACACTTAAGATGGCCACGGCCTTCTGTAAGTTTAAAAAATAACAAACTACTGCTATAAACTAACAAAACAGACCTTAGTTTACAGACTCACTTTACTAGAATACAATAAGCTTGTGTATTATAGGGGGATTTACACTTACACCCCCTTCCTGCCCAAGCCATTTTTCAGTTTTCAGCGCTGTCGCACTTTGAATGACAATTGCGCGGTCATGTTACACTGCACCTTAATTAAATTTTTATCATTTTTTCCCCACAAATAGAGCTTTCTTTTGGTGGTATTTGATCACCTCTGCGGTTTTTATTTATTGCGCTATAAACAAAAGAAGAGGGACAATTTTGAAAAAAACACAATATTTTTTACTTTTTGCTATAATAAATATCCAATTTTTAGGCCGATACGTATTCTTCTACATATTTTTGGTAAAAAAAAATTGCGATAAGCGTATATTGATTGGTTTGCGCAAAAGTTATAGCGTCTACAAAATAGGGGATAGATTTATAGCATTTTTATTATTTATTTATTTTTTACTAGTAATGGCGGCGATCTGCGATTTTTATTGTGACTGCGATATTGCGGCGGACACATCGGACACTTTTGACACATTTTTGGGACCATTCACATTTATACAGCGATCAATGCTATAAAATTGCATTGATTACTGTGTAAATGTGACTGGCAGGGAAGGGGTTAACACTAGAGGGAGCTCGAGGGGTTAATGTATGACCTAAGGAGGTGATTCTAACTGTGGGGGGAGGGGACTGACTGGGGGAGGTGACCGATCGCTGTCCCTATGTACAAGGGACACGCCATCGGTCTCCTCTCCTCTCTGACAGGACGTGGATCTGTGTTTACATGCACAGATCCACGCTCCTGCTCTGTTACCCGGCAATCGCGGGTGCCCGGCGGACATCGCGGCCGCCAGGCACGCGCACTGGGTCCCGAGCGACGCAGCGGGCACGCGCGCGCGTCCCCCCCCCTAGTGGCTCGGGAGGGCGAGGATGTCATATGACGTCCTCCCAGAACAACAGAAGCCTCGTCCAGCCGTCATATGACGGTGGGCGGTGGCTTAGCGGTTAAAAAGTATCATTTTAGCCGGAACACCACTTTAAGATCTAGAGACTGGCTAGGCCACTCCAGGTCCTTCATGTGCTTCTTCTTGAGCCACTCCTTTGTTGCCTTGGCCGTGTGTTTTGGGTCATTGTCATGCTGGAAGACCCATCCATGACCCATCTTCAATGCCCTGGCTGAGGGAAGGAGGTTCTCACCCAAGATTTGATGGTACATGGCCCCGTCCATCGACCCTTTGATGAGGTGAAGTTGTTCTGTCCTCTTAGCAGAAAAACACCCCCAAAGCAAAATGTTTCCACCTCCATGTATGACGGTGGGGGATGGTGTTCTTGGGGTCATAGGACCTCCATGCATGACGGTGGGGGATGGTGTTCTTGGGGTCATAGGACCTCCATGTATGACGGTGGGGGATGGTGTTCTTGGGGTCATAGGACCTCCATGTATGACGGTGGGGGATGGTGTTCTTGGGGTCATAGGACCTCCATGTATGATGGTGGGGGATGGTGTTCTTGGGGTCATAGGACCTCCATGTATGACGGTGGGGGATGGTGTTCTTGGGGTCATAGGACCTCCATGTATGACGGTGGGGGATGGTGTTCTTGGGGTCATAGGACCTCCATGCATGACGGTGGGGGATGGTGTTCTTGGGGTCATAGGACCTCCATGCATGACGGTGGGGGATGGTGTTCTTGGGGTCATAGGACCTCCATGCATGACGGTGGGGGATGGTGTTCTTGGGGTCATAGGACCTCCATGTATGACGGTGGGGGATGGTGTTCTTGGGGTCATAGGACCTCCATGTATGACTGTGGGGGATGGTGTTCTTGGGGTCATAGGCAGCATTCCTCCTCCTCCTCCTCCAAACACGGCGAGTTGAGTTGATGCCAAAGATCTCGATTTTGGTCTCCTCTGACCACAACACTTTCCCCCAGTTCTCCTCGGAATCATTCGATGTTCATTAGTAATCTTCAGACGGACCTGTACATGTGATTTCCTGAGTAGGGGGACCTTGCGGGGGCTGCAGGATTTCAGTCCTTCACGGTGTAGTGTGTTACCGATTGTTTTCTTGGTGACTATGGTCCCAGCTGAGATCATTGACAAGATTCTCCCGTGTAGTTCTGGGCTGATTCCTCACCGTTCTCATGATCATTGAACCTCCACGAGGTGAGATCTTGTATGGAGCCCCAGACTGAGGGAGATCGATCGTTATTTTGTGTTTCTTCCATTTGTGAATAATCCCACCAACTGTTGTCACCCTCTCACCAAGCTGCTTGGCGATGGTCTTGTAGCCCATTCCAGCCTTGTGTAGGTCTACAATCTTCTCCCCGACATCCTTGGACAGATCTTTGGTCTTGGCCATGGTGGAGAGATTGGAATCTGATTGCTTCTGTGGACAGGTGTCTTTTATACAGGCAACAAGCTGATATTAGGAGTGCTCCCCTTAAGCGAGTGCTCCTAATCTCAGCTTGTTACCTGTATAGAAGACACCTGGGAGCCAGAAATCTTGCTGATTGATCGGGGATCAAATACTTATTTCACTCATTAAAATGCAAATCAGTTTATAACTTTTTTGAAATGTGTTTTTCTGGATATTTTTGTTGTTATTCTCTCACTGTTATAATAAATCAACCAATAAAATTATAGACCGATCGTTTTCTTTGTCAGCGGGCAAATCATCAGCCGATTAAATACTTTTTCCCTCACTATATATGTGTGTATATATACATAGCTCACATTATTATTGTTGTTATTATACAGGATTTATGTGGCGCCAAAAGTTTGCGCAGCGCTTTACAACATGAGGGCAGACATTACACTTACAATACAATTCAATACAGGAGGGATCAGAGGGCCCTGATCCTCAGAGCTTACAATCTAGAAGGGAGGGTGAGGTGGAACAAAAGGTAATCACTGTGGGGGATGAGCTGATGGAGAAAATGAAGATCCAGTTGTTAGGTGGGGGTGGGGTAGGCTTCTCTGAAGAGAAGGGTTTTCAGGGATCGTCTAAAAGGTAATAGAGTAGGAGATAATCGGATGGATTGGGGTAGGGAGTTCCATAGGTTTGGAGAAGTCCTGGAGGCGGATATAGGAGGAGGTGATGAGGGAGCTAGAGAGCAGGAGGTCCTGGGAGGAACGGAGAGGGCGAGTAGGTTGGTATTTTGAGACTAGGTCAGTGATGTAGCTGGGGGCGAAATTGTGGATGGCTTTGTAGGTAGTTGTTTTTAGATTTTTGAATTTAATTCATTGGGTGAGCGGAAGCCAGTGGAGGGATTGGCAGAGAGGAGTAGCAGACACGGATCGATTGGTAATGTGAATGAGTCTGGCAGCATTCATGATGGACTGAAGAGGTGATAGACTATGTAGAGGTAAGCCAATGAGAAGGGAGTTGCAGTAGTCGAGGCGAGAGATGACCGGGGAGTGAATTAAGAGCTTTGTTGTGTCATTGGTTAGAAAGGGGCGTATTTTGGAGATGTTGCGGGGGTTGAGGCGGCAGGATATGGACAGTGATTGGATGTGGGGCTTAAAGGAGAGTTCAGAGTCCAGGACTACACCTAGGACCTTGGCATGTGGGGGATGGGCTTATAGTTGTGCCATCGATTTTGACTGAGAGATCGGGGGGAGGAAAAATGATAAGTTCAGTTTTGGATAGATTGAGTTTGAGGAAGTGGTGTGACATCCAGACTGATATATCTGATAGTAAATTAGAGATATGTGAGGAGACAGAGGGGTTGAGCTGAGGGGTAGAGAAATAGATTTGGGTGTCGTCAGCGTAGAGGTGGTGTTGGAAGCCATGGGAGGCTATCAGCTGACCCAGGGAGGAGGTGTAGATTGAAAATAGAAGAGGTCCAAGAACAGAACGCTGGGGGACCCCGACAGAGAAAAGAAAGAGGAGTGGAGGAAGTAGAGTTGTAAGAAACGCTAAAGGTGCGGTTGGATAAGTAGGAGAACCAGCGGAGAGTACAGTCACGGAGACCAAAGTCGTGGAGTTTTTTGAGCAGGAGGGTGTGGTCAACCGTATCGGAGGCAGCAGAGTTATCCAGGAGTAGAAGTAGAGCATAGTGTCCGTTGGATTTGGGTCTAGGAGTAGGAGGACAGAATAGTGTCCGTTGGATTTGGGTCTAGGAGTAGGAGGACAGAATAGTGTCCATTGGATTTGGGTCTAGGAGTAGGAGGACAGAATAGTGTCCATTGGATTTGGGTCTAGGAGTAGGAGGACAGAATAGTGTCCATTGGATTTGGGTCTAGGAGTAGGAGGACAGAATAGTGTCCATTGGATTTGGGTCTAGGAGTAGGAGGACAGAATAGTGTCCATTGGATTTGGGTCTAGGAGTAGGAGGACAGAATAGTGTCCATTGGATTTGGGTCTAGGAGTAGGAGGACAGAATAGTGTCCATTGGATTTGGGTCTAGGAGTAGGAGGACAGAATAGTGTCCATTGGATTTGGCCGTTAGTAGATCATTTGTTAGATTTAGGAGAGCAGTTTCTGTGGAGTGTTGAGGATGAAATCCAGACTGAAGGGGATCAAGAAGGTTATTATCAGCGAGGTGGACGCTCAGTCGGTTGTAGACAAAACGTCCGAGGAGTTCGGATAAGAAGGGGAGCAAGATGGGGCGTAGGTTGTTAAGATTGGATGGGTCCAGTGAGGGCTTTTTAAGTATGGGGCTGACCAGTGCATGTTTTAGAGAGTTGGGGAAGATACCAGAAGAGAGGGAGAGATTGAAGATGTGGGTTAGAGATTGTAGTATAGGGCCAGAGGGTGAACGTAGCATTTGTGAGGGAACAGGATCCAGGGGCAGGTGTTAAGGTGGACATTAGCAAGTAGTTTAGCAACTTCATCTATAGTGGTGGGGTTGAAAGAGGGAAGTAATGATGGTGCCTGTGGGCATGAAGTGTAAAGTGTGGAGGGTATCTGAACAGTAGAGATCTCCTCATGAATTGTATCAATCTTCTGTTTGAAGTGATTGGCGATCTCCTGGGCAGTGAGTGAGTTGGCGGGTGGAGGACGAAGTAGAGAGTTGAAGGTAGAGAAGAGTTGACGGGGACGGGATGATACCTTTTTAATGAGAGTAATAAAGTAGGTCTGCTTGGCAGTGAGGAGGCTGGAATTGTATTTTTGGAGGGCAGATTTATTCTGGCTGAAATCTTTCTGGGACTTCGTCTTATGGCATAGGCGCTCGAGAGCACGGCTATGTTTTTTCAGACTTTTAGTATCATCTGTTTGCCGAGGTTGAAGGGGACTGGGCTTGTTTCTGTGTGTAGTGAGGGGGGGCCAGTGAGGCTAGAAGTGAAGTGTTGTAGACAGAAGTGGCGAGGTCGGTGCAGGAGAGAGGTGAGATTTTGTCATAGAGGTGGTCAGTCGCAGAGTATAGAAGGGTTGAGATGACTGATGTAGGTCTCTGCGGGTAACTGTTAGGCGGTTGGAGGGAGAGGAGGTGGAGGAGAGGGAGAGAGTGGAACTAATAAGGTGGTGATCAGAGAGAGGGAATGGATAGTTGGAGAGGTTGCACGGAGTGCATAGGTGGGAGAAGACAAGGTCAAGGGTATAGCCTTCGGAGTGAGTAGGAGCCTGTATCCACTGCTTCAGGTCAAAGGAGGTGGTTAGGCTGAGAAGTTTGGAAGTAGCGGTAGTATTAGTAGGGATGTTAAAGTCCCCGAGAATGATTGTGGTGATTTCAGAGGAAAGAAAGTAGGGTAGCCAGGCAGAGAAGTCATCAAGAAAGGTTGGTACTGGACCAGGAGGTCTGTAGATCACAGATATCCTTAGAGAAACTGGGGAGAAGAGACGATTGCAGTGCGCCTCAAATGAGGAGAGTGATAGAGAAGGAGGTGGGTGAAGTATCTGGAAGGTGCTATGTGGGATTCTGACACCCCCTCCTTTGTGTCCACTGGATCTGGGGGAGTGAGTGCAGAGAAGACCACCATGGGATAGGGCAGCAGAAGACGCAGTGTCGGATTCATGAAGCCAGGTTTTGGTAATGGCGAGTAGATTAAATGAGTTGGCGATAAAGAGATCGTGGAGAGAGGTGAGTTTGTTACAGACAGCGGGAATTCCAAAGGGCGCAAGAGAAAGGAACTAATGCCCCGTACACACGGTCGGACATTGATCGGACATTCCGACAACAAAATGCTAGGATTTTTTCCGACAGATGTTGGCTCAAACTTGTCTTGCATACACACGGTCACACAAAGTTGTCGGAAAATCCGATCGTTCTGAACGCGGTGACGTAAAACACGTACGTCGGGACTATAAACAGGGCAGTAGCCAATAGCTTTCAAGTTGTCATATGTTAAAAAGAAGGGGAATTGCAGCTGCACAAACCATTCACACCCACATTCACACCCACATTCACACCCACATTCACAGTACCCAGATTGATACAATCACTTTAGTCAAACATTAGAACTTGTAATTGCAGACTGATATAGTAGTATAAAGCTCAGTTCTCAGAAGCCAAAATTATAATTCTGATGCAGTTACAGAGCAACTTGGTTGGAGACTAAAAATAATGAGTGAAAAAACCCCGTATAGATGTGGGTGGTGTTCATTGCTCTGGGTGAGCCGATATCCTGACGCCTTGAGGTTTTCCACTGTGTATAAAGTGCAGTTCATGCAGGTTTTTTGGTTCCAATCATTGGATTACAAGCTGTCCTTCCTTTTCCATCTTCCTGCTTCACATGTGCAGCAAACAGGCAATCCCCCAACCGATGTGCTGATGTCACACTGACATGTTTCACTAGCCAATCAACACTTGTTTCCTCAGAGCTAGGAGGAACCAAAAAACCTGCATGAACGGCACTTTTGTATGTTAATCCGGACTGATGAAAGGATGTATGACATGGTGAGAGTGTCTTCACACAGCTGTGTTTGTTCCTGTCCTCGGTTTTCAGCCTCCCCATCTGACGGCCTTTGGAGATGTATCCACACTGTTAGACCCCTTTCATACTGTGCCGCCACTGGCATCAGCGGTAAATAGTACCGCTTTACTGTAGTTTTAGCGACGCTATTCGGCCGCTAGTGGGGTGGTTTTAACCCCCCGCTAGCGGCCGAAAAGGGGTTAAATCCACCCTCATTGGGGAGCAGCGGTGAGTTCATCGCTCCTTCACCGCTCCAAGGAAGCTGCTGGCAGGACTTTTTCTGACGCCCTGCCAGCGCACCGCTCCAGTGTGAATGAAGCCGCTGTTTTAGGGCAGTTTGCAGGCGCTATTGTTAACACTATAGTGCCTGCAAAACGCTGCAGTGTGAAAGAGGTCTTAAAGTGACTCAATACCTAACTGCCGGTTCACACAGGGGCAACATGACTTGCAGGCTGACTCACCGAGGCGACCTGCACACCACTTCAGCGGCGACTTGCAAAACGACTTCTGTATAAAAGTCAATGCAAGTCGCCCCAAAAATACTCCAGGAACCTTTTTCTAAGTCGGAGCTCCTATTAGAACGATTCCGTAGTACAAAACGGGACGCAACTTGTCAGGCGGCTAAGTCGCCCCTGTGTGAACCGGGGCTTATTCTGCTTCCCTTGATTATGTCAGCTTCAGTATAATTACTTTCCTGCTTCACCAGGTGTAATCTGTCTAGTTATTCAAAATCCAAAGGGACTGATCATAATCCATTTGTGGACAGCGATAACGATACTCTGTGTGTATGGAGTACATGACAGCTAAGAACTCACCAGACATCACCCACATCTATACGGGGGTTTTCACTCTCTATTTTTAGTCTACAACCAAGTTGCTCTGTAACTGCATCAGAATTATAATTTTGGCTTCTGAGAACTGAGCTTTATACTACTATATCAGTCTGCAATTACAAGTTCTAATGTTTGACTAAAGTGATTGTATCAATCTGGGTATTGTGAATGTGGGTGTGAATGTGGGTGTGAATGGTTTGTGCAGCTGCGATTCCCCTTCTTTTTAACATATGACAACGTTGTCCTATTTTTAAACTACCTGTGAGGTAAACTGTTAGTCCCTTTCTTTTTCATTAATCTCTCTGTGTGTTTTCAATATAATAAAACTTTTTTTGAATCAATCGCTGTGTCCTAGAAGTGGTCCTCTTGGGAGAACTATATTCTCTCTCTTTTGTTATATGCGTCTTTGGATCGCTAGGACCTGCGTCTTATTGGTTATACCATCTAGAGGAAAGATTATATATATATTTATATATATATTCAAATTTTATTATTATTAATTTTGCTTGCTTTAATAATTAACGATTGATCCAGGCAATCCATATATTTTTCCACAAGAGAAAGGAAGTCTGGTCTTGGGAAGAAGAGAACTGGGAAGTAGATTGTGTGCGTTGCGGCTGCAGCCAGAGGGTGCGGGGTGATGGGCGCGTTGAGTAAAGTTAGGTGAAGGAAGCCCAGATTTTGGGGTTACATCACCAGAGGATGGGAGAAGCAGAAGGGTCATCCCCCAGTGGTTTGGAGTGTTGGGCTTGTGGATTTAGAATTAGTCGGAGTTGGTGAGCGCAGTAATAAGGAGAGGACAGAAGTGAGGGTGATATATATAAGGTGTGGGGTGCAGGAGAGTTAAAGGATAGAAGACACAGCTGTCAGAAGGAATGGTAGACATTGCATTTTAGAAGGGGGAGGAAGAGCTAAAAGTGTAAACGAGGTCACCTGTATTGTTATTTTCAAGGTTTTCTTGTGTTCCTTCACTGGGGTGCAGCAGAATCGGGGGGTGCAGCTGAGTCAGGGGTGCTTCCACTTATAGAAATCCCCCCACTTTGAGAGAGAACCCCATCTGCAAACATGCCTTCCCCAATGGATGCTTCGTTATTTACTGCTAAGAATGGGGGGGGGGGGGGTGCTTCTAATTGCCATCAGGGAGTTAATAAAACAAGGCTGTCTATGCCAAGAAAAATCCACTTCAGAAACAGTAACTCACATGACACATTCTGGGGACAATTTAGGGGCGGAGCGAAATACCTCCCAGTGTGTCTTGTGTGGGTGGAAACCGAAGTACCCGGAGGAGATCTGCACAGGGAGAACATGCAAACTCCATGCAGGTAGTGTTGGGATTGGGATTTGAATCGACAACCCCAGTGCTGCCAGACGGAAGTGCTAAACACTGAGCCACTGTGCTGCCCACTTTTTCATTATAGATAGGAGGCAGGGCACTGTGCCTTGTACCTGAGCCTACCCGCCTCTCACCAAATTCAGAGCCAGGACCAGCAGGCAGACCCAGTAATGAAGTCATTGGGTCTCCAAAGAGATCTTTCTTTATCCTACATCATGGGACACAGAGCAACCATAATAATGACTATCTGGGTTATACGCCCCCTACTGGTGGATGGACACTGGCAGATAGTCAAACAGGAAGTCCACCCCTATATAACTCCTCCTACACAGGAAGGACCTCTGTTTTTTTTTAGCCAGTGTCTGTAAGGTGGATGGTCACGGATGTCATACATGTGCTCTTGGAGCATACTTTGAAGTCCATGATTCTACATAGAACCTTCCAGACCTCCATCAGATCCATTTGAAAAAAGCTATCAGCCAATATGGATGGTACCCGAGCCTCATTGGAAGGAGAGAAGATTCCTCGAGATTTTGCCTGTAATGTGGCCCTACGGCGCTGGACCCCGCATATTGGTGCCCTATGCAGTGTTTGTTCTGACCAAGGTACTTTCCTGCAGGGTGCTATACAGGTCCAGGGGAGTGGACCCCAAATTATGGGCGACCCAGTCTCTGAAGGTCTTTTATGACAAAGCTCACTGTGATGGGTGAAGATTGGACTCCTGTTATGTTCAGAGTCCTGCAGCGGGAATGGTAAGTCTGCATTTTTTCAGTTTCTCTTTTTAAAAAAGAAAAAAAAGGGAGAGATCTGACTGTCTGTTCTCCTGGTGGCCACTGGGGGCAGTGTGCTGTTTAATCACGCTGTGTACTTCTTACTCATGTGGGCTGCTGTTTCTCCTCCAGCCACTAGAGGGCTCGTCAAACCCCAGGCACCAGGTCGCCATGGTGACCAGAAACCGCACCCTGGCGCCTAGGCTGCCACCAGCCCACTCACTGCAACTCCCGACGCCCCAGACATGCAGTGCTAGGCAGCCGATCCTTCTCTTTCCCCCTGGCTAGTCTCCATGGTTTCCCAGGAGGCGGGCAGTAGTCCGATGTCCGGCTGTCAGTGACATGGGAGGGGGCTGGCCTTCTCTCCTCACACAGCCGTTGTCCCCTCCTCCTCCCCAATGCCCGAGCAGGGTCCGAGCATGAATGGCTTCTCTCTGTGGGAGCTGTGTTGGCTCTCTTCTGCTGCCCGTGCCACATCGCCACCAAGCTGGGCTCCCCCCCCCCCCCAGAGCCCACCTACACAGTGTGGGAGGAGTCGGAGGGTGGAGGTCAGGCTTCGGCAGAGGGTGACCCGGAAGCCTGACAGAGTAGGCAGACTGTCAGCACTCGGATCGGGAGGTTTTCTGGTGGAGGGTGGTGCAGGGGAGCTGCCTGGGCTGTGTGCATGGCGGGACGGGGGCGGGACAGCCGATACAAATGTAAGGGGCCCGGCTAGGAGAAGGCAGGAGCGGGTGAAGGGGAGGCGTGTTGTGCAATACACAAACAAACTTGGCAGCTTCTGCTGCTCTGTGTCGGAGAAGGGGAGATGAGGCAACTAGATATGTGATAGACGAGTCCCTGTGGGGGACACGCATGTAGGCAGGAAGTTGCTGTAAAGAGGCAGCAGAAGATCAGCAGCACTGGGATACTTCTTTCATCCTTTTTTGTATTTTATTTAAAGTGTCTAAGTGCAGTTGGGTTGTAAAAATGTGCAGTAGAGACATGTTTTGACCAGCCTTAAGCTGCATTAGGCAGCAGATGAGGGTGTTTGACATGTTACAGTAATGATACATTAGGCATAATAAGGCGTTTCCCCCTATAGCAGGTTTTTAGTGTCAGGCTGGGTTCACACTATTGTGAATTGGATGTGGGTTTTCTCCGCATCCAATTCCAATGTCAGGAGATTGTGACTGGCTCTCTATGGAGCCGACTCACAGGGCTCCGGGACGGCTTTGGAGCGAATTTCAGAAGAGTCCTGTGCGTCTTCTGGTCCGTTCCAGGTCCAAATTCAACCAAAAATTCGGACTGAAATCGGACCTGAAACGATAAATGGGGACACACCGGACCCCTGATGTGAGCCGCTCGGTGCTGCAATGTAAACCCAGCCTTATTCTTTCTGGCCAGCCCAGAACCCTGATATAACAGCGTTACATTGGAGTTATTGACTGGGTGCTCCGCTGTGAGTGAGTTACCCTGGCCTTACCCCGGGAGCTGACAATCCATACTACGCTAAAAACAAACTGGCTCCTAACTTTTTTAACTGGCTCCGAGATTCAAAGCAATCAACAGTTTTTAACAGTTTGGTGGATTTGAACCTATCAGGTTGTTACTGATCTTGGGGACTCTGTTAGAATATTTCCCTCACTTCCTGTCCCCGTGACAACACTTTCACCAGATCACAACACAGAAATAACGTTTATTCAGCCAATAGAAGTAGAAGAGATCGGGTACTACAGAGACTCGGCCTAAATGCTATTGGTTATTAAAGTGGACCCCCTCCCCCCTCCCCTTTACACATTTGTGATTTTTTTTTTTTTTTTTTTTACTTTTCCATGGTTGCCCTTCCTGAGTCCTCCTAGGTGGGGGAGATGTTTCCAGCCACCTGCTCCTTCCTGGAATGTCTATGTCACCCCCCAGGGGGCAGTATATTTTGTGTATATTTTGTGTATATTTTGTGTATATTTTGTTTTTAGCACATTGTCTCTTAAGATGCACAGCGGCCAGTCTGACAGTTTATGGAGAGCGGCAGAGACCTGTCCGCACATGTGCAGAATCTCATTCCAAGATGGCAGCACAGGAGCAGTGATGAGGGAGTTTGGGCTGGAGGGGGAAGTCAGATTTTTTTATATATATACAGGGAGAGTTTTTTCTAGGATTAGAAATAACATTTGATCTCGGGATGGTGAAGTTTTAGTAGGGATAGCTGGACCCCAATCCCTCCTGAGATCCAACAGGAAATCTCTCCAACGTCATTGGAAGTCCCCTCTTGGATAGAACTGGTGTCCCCATTGGAAGACTTCCCCTCCATTCCTGTTCTGGTGACAACATGAAATGTTACATTTCTCAGCATCTTTTCCATCCCCTTTTCTCATCTCACTGTCAGTGATCAGCGGAGATCTCTTGGTGTAGGAAGGATTCCTTGGTGTGGGGCGGATGTCTGGTTGCGGGGGCAGATGTCAGGGGGCCAATGTCTGGTTGCGGGGGCAGATGTCAGGGGGCCAATGTCTGGTTGCGGGGGCAGATGTCAGGGGGCAGATGTCTGGTTGCGGGGGCAGATGTCAGGGGGCCAATGTCTGGTTGCGGGGGCAGATGTCAGGGGGCCAATGTCTGGTTGCGGGGGCAGATGTCAGGGGGCCAATGTCTGGTTGCGGGGAGGGATGTCAGGAGGCGGATGTCAGGAGGCGGATGTCAGGAGGCGGATGTCAGGAGGCAGATGTCTGGGTGCGGGGATGGATGGCGCGGGTCAGATGTCTGGTTGCGGGGGCGGATGTCAGGGGGCGAATGTCTGGTTTCGGGGGCAGATGTCAGGGGGCCAGTGTCTGGTTGCGGGGGCGGATGTCTGGTTGCGGGGGCGGACGGCGCAGGTTAGATGTCTGGTTGCGGGGGCGGATGTCTGGTTGCGGGGGCGGATGTCTGGTTGCGGGGGCAGATGTCTGGTTGCGGGGGCGGATGTCTGGGGGTGGATGTTTTGGCTTGGGGCGAATTTTGTTTTTGTCTAGGGGATTGTAGAATGGAGATACCTAATCCTCCGATCCTCCCAATACAAGACCGGTCCGTGTGGCTCCTGTCCCCCCCTCCGTCTTGTGCAGTGGACTGTTCCTGACGTCATCCCGCCCATAGACCTGCTCTGGACGGGAAGTTGTCAAGAACAGTCCACCGCTGGATCATGGGGGAGCGCGGTTTGCAGTTGGAGTGATGGATTGGGGGGGGGGGGGGCGGGGTACAGTCTTTCCCCAATCCCTCAGACAAAAACAGCAGTTGACCACAGCCCCACTGCACCGGAATATTTTTTTTTTTTTTTTTTTTTTACCCAGAATTTGGTTAGATTGCTCCAGTTGTCAGTTAAAGCCAATTACCCCTCAGGATCCCTCCATCCCTGGTGAAGTGGAACCTTTTGATTCTCCAAAACTCGTTGGATTTTTCAATAGATCTGGACTGTTCCTTTCTTTTTTGTGCACATAATCCCTACTTCTTACCCTGTACCCCCGCACCACCACATCCCGAACTTTAAACATGTGAAAGTCAGGTCTTTTTTTGGTGCCCAACTAGATTCCAATTGAGTGAGCCGTCTTCTCTTTCAACATCGGTACCTGTTATCTTGTCCCGTACATTGTGTCTCCGCCCCTCTAGGTGATCTCTTGTCCTGTACATTGTGTGTCTCCGCCCCTTTAGGTGATCTCTTGCCCCCTACATTGTGTGTCTCCGCCCCTCTAGGTGATCTCTTGTCCCGTACATTGTGTGTCTCCGCCCCTCTAGGTGATCTCTTCTCCCGTACATTGTGTGTCTCCGCCCCTCTAGGTGATCTCTTGTCCCGTACATTGTGTGTCTCCGCCCCTCTAGGTGATCTCTTGTCCCGTACATTGTGTGTCTCCACCCCTCTAGGTGATCTCTTGTCCCGTACATTGTGTGTCTCCGCCCCTCCAGGTGATCTCTTGCCACGTACATTGTGTGTCTCCGCCCCTCTAGGTGATCTCTTGTCCCGTACATTGTGTCTCCGCCCCTCTAGGTGATCTCTTGTCCCGTACATTGTGTCTCCGCCCCTCTAGGTGATCTCTTGTCCCATACATTGTGTGTCTCCGCCCCTCCAGGTGATCTCTTGTCCCGTACATTGTGTGTCTCCGCCCCTCTAGGTGATCTCTTGCCCCATACTTTGTGTGTCTCCGCCCCTCCATGATGACGTCTCCACTAAAGTTTCTCTTTCTCTTCTCCCCTGCAGGTGGTAAACTTGCAGTACAGTGAAGTCCAGGACCGGGTCATGCTCACAGGCCGTCACATGGTGCGGGACGTCAGCTGCAAAAACTGCAACAGCAAGCTGGGCTGGATCTACGAATTTGCCACGGAGGACAGCCAGCGCTACAAAGAGGGGCGTGTCATCCTGGAGCGCGCTCTGGTGCGGGAGAGTGAAGGCTTCGAGGAACACGTCCCGTCCGACAATTCCTGAACTCCATCATTCTTTTATTTCCAAGTTAAACTCTCTACGACGTCTTTGCATACAATGTTACCTTCGTCTCCGAGTCGCATTGATAAGATGGAGGAACTGAGAAAGACCTGCTCAATTATTTCATGTTTTAAGTTGTCTGCCACCTCCAGCAAATTTTTCTATAAATGCTGAGTTTGATTTCACCCCAATAACCCCCCCGAGGGGGAGGGGGGCCCTCACCCCCTCTCTGCCAATCTGGCAAATGCCTTATATTATCGATTGTTTGATTTGTAATCTTTTCCTGCCCCCCGTAGTCTTTGTGTCGATCGATATTCCTTCTTTGTTCTCCTTTCAGTAGCCTCTTATCATACGGATCAGCTTGTAATGCCGCGTTTTCAGGGTCCGGTGTTTTGCGGGAGCTTGCGCTGGTCAGCGCCTCATAAGGCAGCTGGGGGGGTTATCGGGTGGTCCAGGCTCCTCCCACCAGCCCCCGCCCCTCGCCATCTCCCGGGTGTGCCGCAGTGTGGATTTCTATCACCAGAAAAATTCTATATATTGAAATGCAGTTTGTTTAATGGAAGTGATGTAGAATCTCTCAGTAGTCGTGTAATAAAATAATTCTCTCTGGTGTCACCATTTCTAGATGTGCGTTTTTTTTTGGGGTTTTTTTGATGTGCGGGGACACCGTGTCCTGTAAGTGGCCAGAAACAGATCCCGGTCCGAACGACACCCACAGGCTCTGATTCTGGACACTCCGTAATTCAGAAACATTAGGGGTGCACCGAATGGAAATTTGAGTACCGAAAATGCAGGAGGCACCTAGTGGAAAACTAAAACCGAAAATGAAATGTATATAAAAATACAATTATTTTAAAAAATATTTATTATATTTGACTTATTAAATTTAATTAATATCCTCAATTAATATGAATTTATTGTTGGCCATTATTGGCATCTTTTAGTGCAAAAAAAGCTCAGGAAAAATGCAGTCTCTGACCATCTCCTGTATCATGTCCTCAGTCTCTGACCGTCTCCTGTATCATGTCCTCAGTCTCTGACCCTCTCTTGTATCATGTCCTCAGTCTCTGACCCTCTCTTGTATCATGTCCTCAGTCTCTGACCCTCTCTTGTATCATGTCCTCAGTCTCTGACCCTCTCTTGTATCATGTCCTCAGTCTCTGACCCTCTCTTGTATCATGTCCTCAGTCTCTGACCCTCTCTTGTATCATGTCCTCAGTCTCTGACCCTCTCTTGTATCATGTCCTCAGTCTCTGACCCTCTCTTGTATCATGTCCTCAGTCTCTGACCCTCTCTTGTATCATGTCCTCAGTCTCTGACCCTCTCTTGTATCATGTCCTCAGTCTCTGACCGTCTCTTGTATCATGTCCTCAGTCTCTGACCGTCTCTTGTATCATGTCCTCAGTCTCTGACCGTCTCTTGTATCATGTCCTCAGTCTCTGACCGTCTCTTGTATCATGTCCTCAGTCTCTGACCGTCTCTTGTATCATGTCCTCAGTCTCTGACCATCTCTTGTATCATGTCCTCACTCTCTGTCTCTTGTATCATGTCCTCAGTCTTTGACCATCTCTTGTATCATGTCCTCAGTCTCTGACTGTCTCTTGTATCATGTCCTCAGTCTCTGACCGTCTCTTGTATCATGTCTGCAGCCTTAGGCCTCATGTACACTGCTGTTGGTAAACGATTGTTCAGAGGTAGTTGGATGCTTTTTTCAGCTGCCCCTGAACTCCTCCAATGTTCTCTTATGTGTACACAGGTTTGTTTAATGTCGTTTTTAGGCAGTTGCGGTTAGAGGCTTTTCTTTGAAGACAAAAAAAATTATTTTCGACGCCAAAGTTTCCAACATTTCAGACGCTAAACGTGGTAACTCACATGTCGTTTACAGGCGTTTTTTTTTTTTAATATTTAAGAAAAAAAAATGTCATTTTTGCCTAACGCTTCTAAACGTAAACGCGGAAAACGGATGTTTTAAACGCGGGTTACTATCTGTCAAGTTAAATCATTCAGGAGAGGTTGTAAAAATGTCCCGTGTACATGAAGCCTATCAGTGTCCGGATCACACAGAGCGCCGATCTCCCGCTGTGTCCCGCGGCTGGGTTGGAATTCCTCGGGCTGCAGTAACAAGGCCCCGCCTCCTATGAAGGACGTCACACTGCTTCAATTTCCCGCCACTGGATCAGTGTGCCGTCTATCACAGGGGGCTGCTGAACGATTTAGCTCAGTGACACAGAGAGAGATCGCCGCTCTGCGTGACAAGGAGGGAGGGGAGGGCTCTGACTGGGGATGACAACCCCGCCATGTGCGCCCCCCCCCGCCATGTGCGCCCCCCCCCCGCCATGTGCGCCCCCCCCCCCGCCATGTGCGCCCCCCAGGGCGGACCACCCTGTTTTCGGTGCCATTATTGGCACATTTTTTATTTCGGCCGAATGTAAAAAAAACACCATTTTAAAACAATGTGTTTCAGTGGCCAAAAATTGGGTGCGCTTCTAAAATGTCACTGTCATACCCTCTGCACTTCTCTCCTGTACATACAGTATCTGACAAAAGTAAGTACACCCCTCAGTGACATTTGTGTAAATCTTTTCTTCTATCTTTTCATGTGACAACACTGAAGAAATGACACTTGTCTACAATGTAAAGTAGTGAGTGTACAGCTTGTATAACAGTGTAAATTTGCTGTCCCCTCAAAATAACTCAACACACAGCCATTAATGTCTAAACCACTGGCAACAAAAGTCAGTACACCCCTAAGTGAAAATCTCCAAATTGGGCCCATTTAGCCATTTTCCCTCCCCGGTGTCATGTGACTCGTTAGTGTTACAAGGTCTCAGGTGTGAATGGGGAGCAGGTGTGTTAAATTTGGTGCCCCCTCAATATAACTCAACACACAGCCATTAGGGTAAAGGTGATGGACTGGCCAAGCATGTCTCCAGACCTAAACCCTATTGATCATCTGTGGGACATCCTCAAACGGAAGGTGGAGGAGCGCAAGGTCTCTAACATCCACCAGCTCTGTGATGTCATCATGGAGGAGGGGAAGAGGACTCCAGTGACAACCTGTGAAGCTCTGGTGACCTCCATGTCCAAGAGGGTTAAGGCAGTGCTGGAAAATAATGGTGGCCACACAAAATATTGACACTTTGGGCCCAATTTTCACTTAGGGGTGTACTGACTTTTGTTGCCAGCGGTTTAGACATTAATGGCTGTGTGTTGAGTTATTTTGAGGGGACAGTAAATTTACACTGTTATACAAGCTGTACACTCACTACTTTACATTGTAGACAAGTGTCATTTCTTCAGTGTTGTCACATGAAAAGGAAGAAGAAAAGATTTACACAAATGTCACTGAGGGGTGTACTTACTTTTGTCAGATACTGTATATATACTGTACACTCACCAACCACTTTATTATTTCCCCCTTGCTAGTAGTGGGTCGGACCCCCTTTATTAGATCCCCCATAGAAATCTGGGGTACGGTACCCCACACATCACGGGGTGCTTCATAAATCTCCCTATAAATCCTGTGCTGGACCGACACCAATTATTCCCATCACCATGACGATGATAAACGATTATTGATTGATTTCCAATATTTCATCATAGAATCCATTCAAACTATTTTGTTTTTTTACTTCTAAATACTCCCCCCCTCCAGTGATCATTACCCCCCCCCCCCTCCCCCCCCCAGTGATTATACAGACAGATGTAGCTTTCTTATAGGGGGTGTAATAAAGTGACATTTATTATATGGAGGGGTGATTGATTGTCAATAGAACTATCAGAGGTGTGTATGGTGAGGAATGGTCGGGTAATGGATATATACTATATACCAGAAAAAGGTGACCACCCCTCCCCTCCCCCTCCTAATCACTGATGTATGATAGGAATTGTACCATCCCCCCCCAGCAATATAAATCATAGAAATAATGGGGTACGGGGCGCTATAATATCCAATCCAAAATTGATCAATAAATTAAATAACTCATCATCGTTCATAACATATTTACCCCCCCCCCCCCACTGATATATATATATATAATTAATATTGGGGTAAAATATATATATTATTATTGGAGTGATCTATATACACATCAGGAGTCCACTGCTGCCTGATGTCATCACTGGACTCCTCCCCCTACTGCCTTATATGGACTTGTTTACTCCTTATATGCAAATGAGGCAGCTGGCTGGGGCTGCGTCGCCATGACAATAACTGACATGACTGCACTGGACCTCCTATGGGAAGGATTGTGTATGTGACGTTTCTATGGTAATATCTCCATCCCATAATAATATCATCCATTCCTTCCTGTCTAAAGACTTCATTCACAAGGCTGGAAGAGCCGGATATTGTGATCCTCCAATAAATTATTGGAGTGATCTATATATATATATTATTGGGGTGATCTATATATATATATTATTGGGGTGATATATATATATATATATATATATATTATTATGATTATTGGAGTGATCTATATATATATATATATTATTGGGGTGATATTGATGAGATATTAGTTATGAATGTCCAATCATTGTGATTTGGGGGAGATAACTGATCAGTATGACTCCTCCCCCTCCCCTCCCCCATTAATAAAAAGCTTTTTTTTTGCTGCAGTGGACAAGAAATCCAAATTAAAAATAAAATAAAGAAATGTTCTCTTTGTGGGGTGCAGAGGTGACATTTGGGGGAAGGAAGGAATGGATGATATTATTATGGGATGGAAATATTACCATAGAAACGTCACATACACAATCAGACTGTGATAGAGATCGGAGGGAGAAGGAAGGAGTTTTGCTCATTATTTGATAATATAATAATGGGGATGATTTGGATAAAGAATATTTATCAGATACGGAATCTTCTGAACACCAACAAAGAAGGAAATGTATTTGTTATACTGGGAGTCTGGATCTTCCAGCACCTGAAATTCCCACCGAGCTTCGCTATTGGTTAGTGATATATATATAAATATCACTAATGTGTGTGGGGGGGAGGGGGTGACATGCGTTGTGATATATATAATATACACACACACACATATATCACAACGGATGTCACCCCCCCCACACATATATATAATATACACACACACACATATATCACAATGCATGTCACCTCCCCCCCCACACACATATATATAATATACACACACACTAGGGCTGCAACTAACGATTATTTTCATAATCGATTAGTTGGCTGATTATTGTTTAAGGTCATTAATCGATTAATCTAAAAAGGAGTGATATATAATTTAGTTAATATGTAAAGTCTTATAAAAAAAGGCCATTTATTCTGAAATCTCTCTATATAATGATAAATATAAAGAGGAGATCTCCGGGATACAAACGGAAGGAGACAACAGGAAGTGAGAGAAATCCTCCCAAAGTGACATCATCCCTGGGTGTCACCAGAACTAGTGTCCCCATTGGAGGATTTCCTCTCTAATTCCTGTTCTGGTGACAACCCAAAATCTGGAATGTTTCTTTCACTTTTGTTGGTAAATAGAGAGAATGAACCTCCCTAAAGGGGGCGCAGACAGCAATAAAAACCTGACAGGGGTTCTAATCCCTCTCCACTCCATCTAACACCAACAATAAACACATTTTCCTTTATTTATAATGTAACATATGGGGGAGAAATTAAAAAAAAAAAAAGATTTGGCAGTGAAAGTGGCAGTTAAAATGTGTGTGTGTGTAGGGGGAGGGGAGGGGGAGGGGTTACTTGGTTTGACAGTTAAAGGGTTGAAACAAATAAACAATATAGTTTGGTAGTGAAAGGGTTAAAAACTGAAAGAATTTGGCAGTTGAAGAGAATGAATCTCCCTAAAGGGGGCGCAGACAGCAATAAAAACCTGACAGGGGTTCTAATCCCTCTCCACTCCATCCAACACTAACCATAAACAAGTTTTCCTTTAGTGATAATTTTACATTTGGGCAAGAAATGTAAAAAACACATTTTGGTTTTGTCTGTAAAAGGGTTAAAAACGGGGGGAGGGGAGGGTATAAAAAAAAGAAAAGAAGTTGGTTTGGCGCTGAAAGGGTTAAAAAAAAAAAAAAAAAAAGATTTTGTAGTGCAAGGATTAAAAACAAAAGGGGGAGGGGAATTGGTTTCATAAATGAAAGGGAAAACATTTGATTTGGCAGTGAAAGGGTTAAAAATGGAGAAATAATTGGTGTGTAATAATGATAAAATAAAAGAAAAGATTTGATGGAGGATTTCTAAGGCTCCATTCACAATGTTATAAGAATAGAGATCTTTATTTCAGCCATGGGACTGTAAGGGTTAAATCTCATTCACAATAACATGTTCTTCTAGGAGCCGTATATTTATTTATTTATTTCAGGTACTTATATAGCGCCGTCAATTTACGCAGCGTTTACATATATATATATATATATATATATTATACATTCACATCAGTCCCTATACCCTCAAGGAGCTTACAATCTAAGGTCCCTAACTCACATTCATACCTATACTAGGGACAATTTAGACTGGATCCAATTAACCTACCAGCATGTCTTTGGAGTGTGGGAGGAAACCGGAGTACCCGGAGGAAACCCATGCAGACACAGGGAGAACATGCAAACTCCAGGCAGGTAGTGTCGTGGTCGGGATTTGAACCAGCAACCCTTCTTACTGCAAGGCGAGAGTGCTACCCACTGCACCACTGTGCCGCCCATATATGAATTCACAAAGCTCACAAATAAGGACGTGGCTCCTTTAAGAAAAATCGTCAGTTATTTTTCAAAAAAAAAAAAAAGGTCACCTGACTGCACTCTGCGATCTGATTGGTCCCTTGATTCTCTGACTATGATGTCATAGGCTGAGTCTCTATATAGAAAGAAGTAGGTCAGTGAGCTCTCAGAAGCTCAGAAATCACTGACCAGTGAACAGGTGCTTCTACTTATCTCTCCTGAGATATTTCTTGCGATTTTATTGGATTTGATTTCGTTCGATTCAATTTCATTGCGATTTCTATTGTCATACATTTAAAGCGAGTTTCTTTATTCCTAATAATGAACCGATTTAAATGTAATCAGCTTCTTTCTCTGAAAAACACCAAAGAGAAAGCCAGCAAAGGAGGGGCAATGGTAGGAGGTATCAGTGACCAGCCTGCAGATACCCCAACCAAAAAGCCCCCCAAAATGAAGAGGATTGTGCGCGGCTGTTTCAGAGCCGTTGTTGGATGTTTCGGTGTCGGCTGTAAAGCCAAAAGAGATCACCGATATACAGACACCGAAATTGGTAAGTGTTATGGATAGTGATAGATACAAAAAGTACTCTGCATAAGTCACCTACACTCATCGATCAAATGATTGATTATTTGTTTTCATAGAATTATAGAACAGAAGGAGATATTAAAGTGATCGATAAGCCACAATCTGATCTTTATATCATTTCCTCTGTCAGATAAAAATCTGCATCCTCGTGCCTGTGTGTTATTTATAAATAAAACGCTTTCTACTTGTATTAAAGAGGAAGGAATCCCATCGATTTAACACTTTCAAAAAACATTTCTATTTCTGGCATGTCGGGAATGCTAACTGTCACATTGGTTGTGCTCTCAACCAAACTGTCAAACCATCCAATGGCTGCTGTCATAACGGATCACATGTGCAGCATTATGGCAGTTGAAGATTCACCACTTCAATACCGGCACTTCCCCCCCTTCCTGCCCATTTATATATATATATATATTATTGGAGTGATCTATATATACATCAGGAGTCCACTGCTGCCTGATGTCATCACTGGACTCCTCCCCCTACTGCCTTATATGGACTTGTTTACTCCTTATATGCAAATGAGGCAGCTGGCTGGGGCTGCGTCGCCATGACAATAACTGACATGACTGCACTGGACCTCCTATGGGAAGGATTGTGTATGTGACGTTTCTATGGTAATATCTCCATCCCATAATAATATCATCCATTCCTTCCTGTCTAAAGACTTCATTCACAAGGCCGGAAGAGTCGGATATTGTGATCCCCCAATAAATTATTGGGGTGATATATATATATATTATTATGATTATTGGAGTGATCTATATATATTATTATTATTGGAGTGATCTATATATATATATATATATATATATAGATCACTCCAATAATATATATATAGATCACCCCAATAATAATAATATTAATATATATATATATATCACCCCAATAATAGCAGGAATATAAATAATTGGTTTTTTTCCTCTCTCCAGAAGAAAATAATGACCCCATCACCACCAAAATACAGCCGACTACAGGGGATGGACCCACTACTGAGAGTGAGGAAACCCAACCGGCTACAAACGGGGACAAGACAATACCAGTGGTTCCAATCTCCAGTGAGACTGAGGAACCCCTACTGGCTACAGACACCAAGGAAAAGAAAATTCAAGAGGTTCCAATCTCCAGTGAGACTGAGGAACCCCTACTGGCTACAGACGCCGAGGAAAAGAAAATTCAAGAGGTTCCAATCTCCAGTGAGACTGAGGAACCCCTACTGGCTACAGACACCAAGGAAAAGAAAATTCAAGAGGTTCCAATCACCAGTGAGATTGACGCAACTCCACTGGTTACAAACATTGAGGACAAGAATACTCCGCTCACTCTATCCACTAGTGAGGGTGAGAATACTCAACTTTCATCATTTACCACCTCCAAAGAGGAAGAAGGACCATTGGCTCAAACCTCCAGCAAACGGGCTTCAAAGCAGAGTGCACTACGGAGTAATCTACCTTCACACGTTTTATCCCACAGTGCATTATCTGACTATGTTTCAATATATGAAGCACTAGCACTAGAACCATCAGGTGGTCCTGTTGACAATGACCAGCCGTGTGAACTATCAATACAAAGCTTTACTTACCATGAAGTACTTGGACACGGGTCCTTCGGGAAGGTGGTGTTGGCCTCTCATTATGCCATGGAACAGAAGATGGCGATAAAAATAGTGAAAAAAAAATTACTTCAAGAAAACTTCAGTTGTGCTCTTCTGGAGAAGAACATACTACAAGCGTGCAGTGGCAATCGATTCATCACTAATCTGTTTGCATCATTCCAGACGAAGGTAAGTCTTTTCATCTTTCCATTTCTTCATCTCTTTCCTGTACTGCGCTCCCCTACTGATCCAGACCCCCTAAACCAGGTATATGCAATTAGCGGACCTCCAGCTGTTGCAAAACTACAAGTCCCATCATGCCTCTGCCTCTGGGTGTTATGCTTGTGGCTGTCAGAGTCTTGCTATGCCTCATGGGACTTGTAGTTCTGCAACAGCTGGAGGTCCACTAATTGCATATCCCTATACCAATTATTCAAATGGTGACTTTTTTGGAAGTCAAAACTTACACAGGGCTAAGCATCCCCCCTTCCCCTGATGATAGTCTTAGTTCTTTTAAATTAGTCCTTCAGCCAATAAGTGTTGAATTGTGAGAGGCAGAGGGGAGCTCCACTGTTGTGTCCCAAACCAGCTTTTTCTGAGGGCTCCGGCTGTAGTCAGGGAAGCAATATAGATAAGAGCAGAACTCTAGAGAGCTTCATACAAGGCTGGAGATTGATGAAGTAAACTGTACAGAGTAGAGGTTTCCTTTATAGAAACCGTTTACTGAGAGGCCCCCATTGCTGACCTATTTTTGAAAATGCTAGTTGCCTGGCTGCCTCTGACCTCAAAGCTTTGAGTCACTGAGTCAGAACCATCCTGCAGCTAGGATGACTGGAGAAGTCAGGTCTGCTCATCTACACGAGACTTCCAGAATGGTGGCCAAAAGTACTGAAATGACTGGATCACCCTAACAGCCACACAAAACTAGTATTGAGATCAGGATAGTCCAGCCATGGTGGCCTACGTCATTTCTCTGTTTGGTTTTCCTAACTTGTGTGCATAACTCTGTACATTCTTCAACAACGTGAAATCAGAGATGTCTATAATGTAACCTCTACCTCTTCTTTTCATACAGAATCATCTGGTCTTTGTCATGGAATTCCTGAGTGGAGGCGATCTTTCGAGATTGATTACAAAAATATGGGTAAACGAAGAGAACATCGCAAGGTAAGTCTGATGATGGCTGACCACAGGCAGTGACATAGCCAGGCCCCGTCCATCCATACCCCGTCCATCCATACCCCGTCCATCCATATCCCGTTCATCCATACCATGTCCATCCATATCCCGTCCATCCATACCCTGTCCATCCATATCCCGTCCATCCATACCCTGTCCATCCATACCCCGTCCATCCATACCCCGTCCATCCATACCCCGTCCATCCATATCCCGTCCATCCATACCCTGTCCATCCATACCCCGTCCATCCATACCCTGTCCATCCATATCCCGTCCATCCATACCCTGTCCATCCATACCCCATCCATCCATACCCCGTCCATCCATATCCCGTTCATCCATACCATGTCCATCCATATCCCGTCCATCCATACCCTGTCCATCCATACCCCATCCATCCATACCCCGTCCATCCATATCCCGTTCATCCATACCATGTCCATCCATATCCCGTCCATCCATACCCTGTCCATCCATACCCCATCCATCCATACCCCGTCCATCCATATCCCGTTCATCCATACCATGTCCATCCATATCCCGTCCATCCATACCCTGTCCATACATATCCCGTCCATCCATATCCCGTTCATCCATACCCCGTCCATCCATATCCCGTTCATCCATACCATGTCCATCCATATCCCGTCCATCCATACCCTGTCCATCCACACCCCGTCCATCCACATCCCGTCCATCCATACCCTGTCCATCCATATCCCGTTCATCCATACCCTGTCCATCCATATCCCGTTCATCCATACCCTGTCCATCCATACCCCGTCCATCCATACCCCGTCCATCCATATCCCGTCCATCCATACCATGTCCATCCATATCCCGTCCATCCATACCCTGTCCATCCATACCCCGTCCATCCATATCCCGTTCATCCATACCATGTCCATCCATATCCCGTCCATCCATACCCCGTCCATCCATATCCCGTCCATCCATACCCTGTCCATCCATATCCCGTCCATCCATACCCCGTCCATCCATACCCCGTCCATCCATACCCCGTCCATCCATACCCCGTCCATCCATACAACGTCCATCCATACCATGTCCATCCACACCCCGTCCATCCACATCCTGTCCATCCATACCCCGTCCATCCATATCCCGTCCATCCATACCCTGTCCATCCATACCCCGTCCATCCACACCCTGTCCATCCATACCCCGTCCATCCATATCCCGTCCATCCATACCCCGTCCATCCATACCCTGTCCATCCATACCCCGTCCATCCATACCCTGTCCATCCATATCCCGTCCATCCATATCCCGTCCATCCATACCCCGTCCATCCATACCCCGTTCATACATACCCCGTCCATCCACACCCTGTCCATCCACACCCCGTCCATCCATATCCCGTCCATCCATACCCCGTCCATCCATACCCTGTCCATCCATACCCCGTCCATCCATACCCCGTCCATCCATATCCCGTCCATCCATACCCTGTCCATCCATACCCTGTCCATACATACCCTGTCCATACATACCCTGTCCATACATACCCTGTCCATCCATATCCCGTCCATCCATATCCCATCCATCCATACCCCGTCCATCCATACAACGTCCATCCATACCCTGTCCATCCATATCCCGTCCATACATACCCTGTCCATACATACCCTGTCCATCCATATCCCGTCCATCCATATCCCATCCATCCATACCCCGTCCATCCATACCCAGTCCATCCATACCCAGTCCATCCATACCCAGTCCATCCATACCCTGTCCATCCATATCCCGTTCATACATATCCCGTCCATCCATATCCCGTCCATCCACACCCTGTCCATCCATACCCTGTCCATCCATATCCCGTCCATCCATACCCTGTCCATCCACACCCTGTCCATCCATACCCTGTCCATCCATATCCCGTCCATCCATACCCTGTCCATCCACACCCTGTCCATCCATACCCCGTCCATCCATACCATGTCCATCCATATCCCGTCCATACATACCCTGTCCATCCATACAACGTCCATCCATACCCAGTCCATCCATACCATGTCCATCCATATCCTTACTTCCATACCCCGTCCATCCATAACACTCCATTTTTACCCCGTCCATTCATAACCAGTCCATGCATAACCGGTCCATCCATACCCCGCCCATCCATAACACTCCATCCATACCCCGTCCATCCATAACCTGTCCATCCATAACCCTTCCATCCATAACCTGTCCATCCATAACCTGTCCATCCATAACACTCCATCCATACCCCATTCATCCATAACCCGTCCATCCATAACCCGTCCATCCATAACCCGTCCATCCATAACCTGTCCATCCATAACCCTTCCATCCATAACCTGTCCATCCATAACCTGTCCATCCATAACACTCCATCCATACCCCGTTCATCCATAACCCGTCCATGCATAACCCGTCCATCCATAACCTGTCCATCCATACCCCGTCCACCTCCATCCAAAGCCCGTCCATCCATAACACTCCATTTTTACCCCGTCCATTCATAACCAGTCCATGCATAACCGGTCCATCCATACCCCGCCCATCCATACCCCGTCCATCCATAACCTGTCCATCCATAACCCGTCCATCCATACCCTGTCCATCCATAACCTGTCCATCCATAACCCGTCCATCCATAACCCGTCCATCCATAACCTGTCCATCCATAACACTCCATCCATACCCCGTTCATCCATAACCTGTCCATCCATAACACTCCATCCATAACACTCCATCCATACCCCGTTCATCCATAACCTGTCCATGCATAACCCGTCCATCCATAACCTGTCCATCCATACCCCGTCCACCTCCATCCATAGCCCATCCATCCATAACCTGTCCATCCATACCCCGTCCATGCATAACTCGTCTATCCATAACCTGTCCATCCATAACCTGTCCACCTCCATCTATACCCCGTCCATCCATACTCTCTCCATCCATAACCCGTCCATCCCTAGCCCTTCCATCCATACCCCTCTGTACTTTTACCTTTTTTTTGGTCTGTGATGGTTTTGAATGCCAATTCATATCTTTCTTTCTCCATCAGATTCATCACTGCGGAAATAATATGTGGACTGCAATTCCTGCACGCTCGTCAGATCGTCCACAGGTAAGGATTGGATCAGCTGATTAATAATGCGAAATTTAAATGTGAACCCCGGGGAAAAGAAAAACCCTCCCTTGTAGAGGGGCTCCCACCTCACTATAAGGGTTACATGATTATTTATGCCTAGGGGACCAATAGCAAAGACTTCTGCTGACCTCCTTCCCGGCCGCCCTTTTCACCCTGAGGCTGTGGGGATTGGACTGTGAGAGTGGGGATTAGGTGAATAAACCTCCCTTTTATTGGTACCCAAGGCATAAACCATTGCAGTGTGGGGGAGGCCTATCACATGGGTATTTTCTTTTTCCCCCCAAATTCTGCTTTAATGGGTCACTCCACCATAATTGTTCTTGTAGTTATGGGTAGGTAATGTTGGGTGCAATCACCCCTCGGCTTCTGGTATTTTTTTGGTGAATCAGGAAGACTTTCCACCAGTTCCATGAGTTTCCAGTTGTTTTGCCTCTCATAAAGTCTCCTTCCTTTACTGCAGAAGTCTCCCTGTTCATGCCATATTCTGCTTAATGTAGGATTTATACAAAATCCAGCAAGAGGAGTGAGAGCTCCTCATGGTGAATATAGCAGGTGGGCGGAGCTGTGAACCCCAGAACAGAGATCTTCCTGTAGGTGGATATCAAATAAGCCAATGTCCACCCATCAATCTTCATTCTTCTTTGCATAGATGTATATTTGTATCTTTTCTCTCTTAATATAATGTAGGATATGCAGAGCTAACTGTTCACTTCTTTTCTTTACAGAGATATCAAGCCGCAGAACATACTACTGGATGGTGAAGGACATATCAAGATTGCCGATTTCGGCTTGTCTGTGGCTGGTGTCACCAGTTCCAATAGGATCAGAGGACGTGTGGGTACACCGGCATACCTTGCCCCAGAAGTAAGTTTTATGATATTCTGATATTAGACTTAATTGTAATTATTATGGGATACAGAAAGGCCATAAAGGGGCTCCCCTTTCATTAAATGGAGAATTCCTCCACTGGGGTCCCGGTTACTTTCGGCGGGTCTCCAGGCCACAACTACATCCAACAAAAGGGGAAGTTCTGAGAGTTGTAGCAGTGTGGGAGCTTCTTTGTGGAGGACATTGAGGCCCGGGGTGTAGATGGAGGGATCTGTCTGGCCCGACTCATACAAATGGGATAAAAGCTTCAGGAAGGGCTCACCTGCTCTACTCCTCCTTCTCTTTACCATGGTGAGCGCTTGTGAACATTGACATACTGGGGTCCGTATACCTTTAGCATATACTTTATGCCTCACCTCCAATATTCACAAGCTTCACCTTCGTTTGTTATATTTTGAATCTTAGCACAATTTTAGGACTCCTGGGAGGCTTCATACATCACATACACTATATTGTCAAAAGTATTGTGACGCCTGCCTTTACACGCACATGACCTTTAATGACATCCCAGTCTTAGTCTGGAGGGTTCAATATTGAGTTGGCTCCACCCTTTGCAGCTATAACAGCTTCAACTCTTCTGGGAAGGCCGTCCACAAGGTTTAGGAGGGTGTCTATGGGAACGTTTGATCGTTCTTCCAGAAGAGCATTTGTGAGGTCAGGCACTGATGTTGGATGAGAAGGCCCGGCTCGCAGTCTCTGCTCCAATTCATCCCAAAGGTTGAGGTCAGGACCAGTCCAATCAAGTTCCTTCACCCCAAATTTGATCATTCGTGTCTTTATGGACCTTGCTTTGTGTACTGGTCCAAATTACTTTGTCGAGGGGGATTATGGTGGGGGGTTGTTTTTAAGGGGATGGGCTTGACCCCCTTAGTTCCAGTGAAGGGAACTCTTAAGGCGTCAGCATACCAAGACATTTTGGACAATTTCATGCTTCCAACTTTGTGGGAGGAGTTTGGGGACGGCCCCTTCATGTTCCAGCATGACTGCCCACCAGTGCACAAAGCAAGGTCCATAAAGACATGGATAAGTGGGTTTGGGGTGGAGGAACTTGACTGGCCTGCACACAGTCCTGACCTCAACCCAATAGAACACCTTTGGGATGAACTAAAGCGGAGACTGCGAGCCAGGCCTTCCTTCTCGTCCAACATCAGTGCCTGACCTCACAAATGCTCTTCTGGAAAAATGGTCAAACATTCCCATAGACACCCTCCTAAACCTTGTGGACGGCCTTCCCAGAAGAGTTGAACCTGTTATAACTGCAAAGGGCGGAGCCAACTCAATATTGAACCCTCCGGACTAAGACTGGGATGTCATTAATGTTTATGCGTGTGGATAGGCAGGCGTCACAATACTTTTGACAATATAGTGTACATCAGCATGGAGTCACCTCTGTCCTCTGCCTGGCTCAGGAATGTTCTCATCCTTATTTCTCTCCCTTTTGTTTCTACAGGTCATTAACAACGTGCCGTACTTCACCTCCGTGGACTATTTCGCCTTGGGATTGATCGTATACCAAATGATCTTTGGACTGCATCCCTTCTATGCTCACATGGAGAACGCCCGTAACATCATGTGGGCATTAGTAAATAAGGAACCCTATTATCCAGTTACCACGGACTGCAACCTCCAGGACCTCCTAACAAGGGTGAGTATACACTGAACTTTACCTTCTTTTAAGGGATACAAATCTGTTCCAGCAGCTATGGGGGGCATCCGAGCCGAGCCGCAGCTCTAATTGTCCATTCAGACACTGAGCTGCAGTTCGGGCCCGTCCCCCTCTCTCTCCTGATTGGCTAATTCACTTTGATTGATAGAAGTGGGAGCCAATGGTGCCGCTGCTGTGTCTCAGCCAATCAGGAGGGAGAGTCCCGGATGGCTGAGACACTCGTGGACATCGCTGGATAGAGATGGGGCTCAGATAAGTATTAGGGGGCCGAGGGAGGGGGAGGGGCTTCTGCACCTTCTGCCTTTACAATCACTTTCATAACAATTACAAAATATCTTTATTTATTTTTTTTTACTTCTCCTTTAAAAACTTTAATGAGCTAAGATGACACAAATAAGGTACCATGCTACGCCCCGATCCAATCAGGACCACAGCTGCAGAAGCTGAAATATGTCGCTGTCAGAATCAAATAATAAAATAGTGGGTTCTGTTGTCCACATATTGTTATTGTTCTTGCATTGTTTCTTATTATATTTCATTCTTCTCTACAGCTCCTATGTAAGGACCAAGAAAAGCGAACAGAACTTGTAAGGGACATCAGACGCCATAAATATTTCGAGGGGATCGACTGGACCGACTTAGAGAAAGGAAAGGCCACCTCGCCATTGGCATCGGGATCAGTAAGTATACCAATCATCCTGCTTTATTTACTCGGTGATCCCTGATGGGTCAGATTTGGCCCACAAGCCTTCTGTTTGACACACATGGTCTAGATCAGGGTGGTCTCCAAACTACGGCCCTTCAGTTGTTCAGGAACTACAATTCCCATCATGCCTGGTCATGTCTGAGAGTTTTACAATGCCTCATGGGACGTGTAATTCCGCAACAGCTGGAGGGCCGTAGTTTGGAAGATCCCTGGTCTAGATATAGTTCAACGGTGTGTTGATGAAGTGCAACGCTTCTTCTCACCACTAGAGGGAGCTGGGCTTGAAGGAACCATCTTGGGGTAATCCGCAGAACATCAGAGTTGGGGGGGGAGGGGGTCACCATGCTTTGTTACCATTTTCTGTATCAATCAGAATCTCTCAATGTCTTTTTCTTTTTTCCAGATGAATAAGACACCGATCGATAGAAGAATGAAGATGGAAGAATTCATGACCAAAGTAGACAAGGATCGTCCAATAAAAAAAAAGGACCGGAAGAACTTCAAAGGCTTCTCCTACATGAGAGAGAGCATGAGGCGGCAGTTACTGGCCGCCCCTCCACCACCACAGAGGCAGCGTTGGTTCACTAAGGCCTTGGCATGTATAATGCAGTAGAACCAACAACCATCTGGGAAGTTGTGGGAAAACACCCCCTTCACAGACACAGACGCTTCTCCCAATCTGACATGTGTGCGGGTGTAGGTACATGGATGCACACTGTCTGTATCCGGGGCCGTGCACCCACACCCGCACACATGTAAGATCAGGATCAGCGTCTGTGTCCATTCACCTCCTGCGTCCCATTAGCCATCAATGGGACTGCCTGCACCGGGAGGAGTGGACCACCTGTGCATCCCCATTTCAAAAACACCCCCCTTCACAAACACAGAAGCTTCTCCCAATCTGACATGTGTGGGGGTGTAGGTACATGGATGCACACTGTCTGCATTCGGGGGCGTGCACCCACACCCGCACACATGTAAGATCAGGATCAGCGTCTGTGTCCATTCACCTCCTGCGTCCCATTAGCCATCAATGGGACTGCCTGCACCGGGAGGAGTGGACCACCTGTGCATCCCCATTTCAAAAACACCCCCCTTCACAGACACAGAAGCTTCTCCCAATCTGACATGTGTGCGGGTGTAGGTACATGGATGCACACTGTCTGCATTCGGGGGCGTGCACCCACACCCGCACACATGTCAGATATCTGAGCATCGTACAGGGAGATGAACGGGGCACCCTAGACTGATGATTCAGGGACAATCCGATCGCCTTCGGGGGTCAGGAAGGAATTTTTTCCCCCTCTTTGGAGACAATCTGACCAAGGAGGGGGCTTTTCGCCTTCCTCTGAATCATCGTAAGGTTTAGGGGTCCGAAAAAGGCCCCACCTATGGGGAGCCAGAGGAGAACAGTGACCGATCTCTGATTATCAAGGCCTTAGAATCACTTCCTTCTATTGATTTATTTACAATAAAAAAAAATGTACAATAATAAATAAATAGTGTACATTTAAAACAAAAAACAAAGACAAAAAACAAAACAGACAAAAAACAAAAAAAAACAAAACAAAAAAAAAACAAAACAAAAAAAAAACATAGACACAACAAAGAAAACACATAACACAAAACACAAAAACAAAAAAAGACACAAAAATGAAGAAATTAGAAGAAGCAAAGCCCCGGTGGCCTAATGGATAAGGCACTGGCCTCCTAAGCCAGGGATTGTGGGTTCGAGTCCCACCTGGGGTGCTGTATACTTTTCTGATCACATGATACAGACAGAGAGCTGACACTCCATCACAGTTTACCTTAAAGTAGAACTTCATTAACCCCTTCAATACAGGACACCTTTACCCCCTTCCTGCCCAGGCCAATTTTCAGCTTTCATCGCTGTCGCACTTTGAATGACAATTACGCGGTCATACAACACTGTACACAGAGGACATTTTTATCACACAAATAGATCTTTCTTTTGATCGTATTTAATCACCACTGAGGGGGGGGGGGGGGGTTTGTTTTGTTTTTTGCTAAATAAACTAAATAAGACTGAAAACTTCAGAAAAAAAAGGTTTTTTCTTCGTTTCTGTTATAAAATTTTGCAAATAAATAATATTTCTTTATAAATTTGGTGTAAAATGTATTCGGCTCCATTTCTTTGGTGGAAATAATCGGTGTGTATTATTTATTCTATAGGAGAATTATAGAATCTACAATCGATGGTATTCATCGATCAGCCATAACATTATGACCACCCACCTAACATCCGGAAGGTCCCCATTTTGCTGATTTGAAATGTGAAATATCTACAAATAACAAAACAAAATCAAACATTCTAATAATAATAAGAAGAAAAAAAAAACAAAAAAAGAAAACGAAACCCTTTCATCCCCTCCCGCCAAGGAAGCGGGCACCATTGCGGGCACCATGATGCCATCTTCGCTTCTAACTGATCTGCAGATGCCATGGAGATGACCACCAGGAATTTGATAGCTTCAGGGTCGGTTCACACTGGGGCGACTTGGGATCCGACTTGTACGCCCTCAAGTCGCCCCAAGTCGCCCCAGAAATACTTTCAATGGGAGTTAACGCTAGTGTCTTAATAGACACTACTGAAGTCGCTCCGACTTCAGAGCGTACTCCCTGTACTACTTTGATCCGACTTGGTAGGCGACCTGTACCATAGAAATCAATGGAAGTCACCTCCAAGTCGGATCTCTCTGTAAAGTCGAGCGACTTTGCAGGGAAAACCCCTCCCTCCCCCCCTCCCTCCCAGAGAGGTGATTGGCCACAGGCGAAGTCGCCTGTCATGGAGGCGACTTCAAGTCGCCTCGTAATTTGCCGAAGTCGCGCTGAAGTCGCGCTAAAGTCGCGCTGAAGCCGCGCTGAAGTCGCGGTACAAAGTCGCCCTAAAGTCGTGTTGCCCATGTGTGAACCGACCCTCACAGTTTGATTGAGAGCACAAGCAACTGTGGCAGTCATCAATCACAGCGTGCCTTATACCAGAACGCGGTGCAGGAAAGGCGAGTCCGGTGACATGGCGGGCACCGTGATGCCAATGCGGTTTGTGCGCAGCACATTTTTTTTTTTTAAAGTATGCATGTGCCACTTTTTCCGCATTCTCACACGATTTCAATCTCAAAAATCGCACGGTATGTGGAGTGCGCGGGAATCGCACAGGAATGCGGCTCGTGCTCCCGTCCGATCCCGGGTTGAACCAGCCCTGAATGTAGCCGATTTCGGAAAGTTAAGTGGACGGGTTTCGTTCGGCTTTAGGCTGGGTTCACACTGATGAGATGCGTCACAGAAAATCGCACCACATCCCTGTGCAAATCACATGCGATTCTGTGCAGTGCGATCGTTTCATACGGCTCATACAGCACTGCTTTTGGGGTGTCGTTAACTTTTAATTGGCACTCGCAGCAGATCGAATGAACACAATGCGATTTCTATGCGGGAAACACAGCGATCCCTGTGAGTTTCCTGCATGGCATCCGTGTGCACCCAGCATAAAAGCCGAGATCCACCCAAAGGGGGGGGAGTTTCACTCGTCTGACTCCTCCTCCTCTCTGTTGCCACATTTGGCACCTTTTGCGGTGGGGGGAGGGGACACCTGGTTTCGCCGCAGTGAACTGAGCCGGAAGTCCGGCCCCCCCTCCTACTTTCTCCAAAGCCGGCCCATTCACAGAGTGCAGCGCGCTCCACGCATGTTCAGTAGCAAACCGGCTGTGAGGCCACAAGGCTTTCCTGCAGGTTTCCCTTAGTCATAATGGCGGCGCCAGCACCTGCTCGGGTGAGGGCACCGCGGGATCCCTGGACAGGAAAGTGACCAGAAACATTAACCCCTTCACGCCAACCATACACAAATTTACATTCATGGTATGAAGGGGTTATATACCAGAGGGTGATATGCAGCTGCGGGCATCACCCCGGTACTATTATTTTTTTAGAGTGGGCGATCTGCTTTTTAGTGCTAACAACCAATGTGGCTAAAAGCTGCTCGGCTGTTATCCTAAAGGAGCGGGAGGGGACGCCCCCCCCCTCTCCCCGCCTTCCGCCGCTCTTTCCGGGCCTCCCGTCTAGGGTGACCACAAGTCCTGGGTGTCCCGGGACAGTCCCGCATTTTGCAGGTCTGTTCCGGGCACCTTCATTCCAGGACAATACAGTGCCCCGGAATGAAACTGACACAGCCCCCCCACCACCAGGGCTGATCTGATGCCCCCCCAAAAAAAGGCGCCACATCGCCGCTTTACTCAGTACTTGTCCTGGCTGGGAATGTCTGGAGAGGCACAATCCCCACCCCCTGCTTGTGATTGGAGAAATCATAAATCCCGCCTCTTGCGTGTAATCGCTGTAGAGGCAGCATTGGAAGAAGGTAAAGCGGGTCTCGGCCGGCCAGGACAAGTACTGTCGGTGAGTAAAGTGGCGATGCGGCGGCCATTTTTGAGGGGTGTGATCGGTGCTTCTGGGTAAATCGCGCACCCGCCGCCCCAGCTGTGCCGTGATTCGTTACAGCACAAGGTGTTTTTTAGGAAGGGGGGAGGGGTGTCCCTAAATGGCAGTTTGGAAATGTGGTCACCCTAATCCCACCGGGAGACCCGAACCACCATTCGGCTAGGCTGAGATCTGAATGAAGCCGGATTCGGCTCTGATCGAGTCTCCGATGTAAAATCCCGGAAGTGACATCACTTCCGGTTTACTCAGCCGCCAATGGCGCCGATTTAAAAAAATGACAGCATTCAGAATTGCCTTTTTGGCGATCTGAATACTTTTAAGTGCAAAGGAGGGAATTGGGGTCTTTTAGATCCCCTCCCCCGATCCCTCCATAAAGAGGACCTGTCACCACCTATTACTGTCACAGGGGAGATTTACATTACTTGTGACAGCAATAAAAGTGATCAGATTTTATTTATTTTTTCAAAGGGACAGTGTAAAAAAATAAAGATAAAATAAATAAGAAAAAAAATTTTTTTTTTTAAAGCGCCCCCGTCCCTGCGCGCTCAGGCAGCAAAGAAAACGCATACGTAAGTCGCGCCCACAAATGTAAACGATGTTCAAACCACACATGTGAGGGATCGCCGCGATTGTCAGAGTGAGAGCAATAATTCTAGCCCTAGACCTCCTCTGTAATGCTAAAAAAGTGTTGCCTATGGAGATTTTTACGTACCGTAGTTTGTCGCCATTCCACAAGTGTGCGCAATTTCAAAGCGTGACATGTTAGGTATCTATTTACTCGGCATAACATCATCTTTCACATTATACAAAAAAATTGGGCTGACTTTACTGTTTAGTTTTTTTAAATCCGCACAATTGTCTTCCCCCCCCCCCAAAAAAAGTACATTTGAAAGACCGCTGCGCAAATACCATGTGACATAAAATATTGCAGTGATCGCCATTTTATTTTCTAGGGTTTCTGCTACAAATATATAAATATATATATAATGTTTGGTGGTTCTAAGTAAGCTTGTAGAAAAAAAATACAGATTTTAACTTGTAAGCAAAAAATGTCAGAAATAGGCTCAGGCATGAAAGGGGTTAAAAGTCATCAACTGCGATATTTGTCAGGGCTGGACTGGAACAAAAATGTGGCCCTGGACTTCATCCAGACCGGCCCAGGGCACAACACATCAGGGCACATCAGGGTTCATAGCACATTAGAGCATGGGGCACATCAGGGCACATCAGGGAACATCGGGGCACATAGCACATGGGGGCACATAGCACATGGGGGCACATCAGGGCACATTATGGGGAACATCAGGGCACATCAGAGAACATCGGGGCACATAGCACATGGGGGCACATCAGGGCACATTATGGGGCACATGGCACATTATGGGGAACATCAGGGCACATGGCACATTATGGGGCACATTGTTTACTAGCCAGCATGCAGAGTAGCACAGGAAGCGTCTGTGATAGGTTCTCTCTCATGTCGCACTGCTCCCCGGCGGCCCCTCCTCTCTTCTCGTCCATCCCCATTTGCTTGTGACATCATCTGGGATGGACGAGAAGAGAGGAGGGGCCGCCGGGGAGCAGTGCGACATGAGAGAGAACCTATCACAGACGCTTCCTGCGCTACTCTGCATGCTGGCTAAATCTTGATCTACACGTCAGGCGCTAGCTGTCGGCGATTGACAGGTAGATCGCTGCGGACCTCCGGTGCAATAGGCGGCCGCTGAAAACAGCCCACTGAGCAATCGGCCCACCGGGAAACTCCCGGTAGACCCGATGGCCAGTCCATCCCTGGTATTTGTAGAGGATTTGTAGCTGCTGACTTTGAATTTTTTCTGAAGGAGCTCGGAGCTCCTCCCCCCCTATAGCTCCACATTTTAATATGACACATTGTTTCCTTTTACTTACAATTACTGGTATTCCGAGTGTTGTCCCCCCACCTCATGGATTCTTCCGAGGTACTTCCTGTCACATGTTCCAGGAGTAAAAATGGCCGCTGTGATACGACTATAGAGAAAAAGAAAAAAAAACAATTACTAATAACGTCTCCAGAGGCCTTTGTTGTATTATTTATAATAAGGGAGGAGTTCCTCTTTAACTCCTTTCTGACGGGTGGATGTCCTGGACTTTCAGTGGTCATACCGGGATGATGGGAGGAGCTACAGGCATCATCCCAGGATTTACTTTTTCAGAACGTGACTTCCTGTGTTGTAAAAGCCATCCTAGTGGCTGATTAGCTGCTGGATGTCTTTTACAGGCACCAGGAGAGGACGTCCCCCCCCCTCCTGATGGCACCTTTTCGAGCTCTCCAATGCAAGCGGGGAGCCCGATTTATATAATCTGGCGTTGCCATTTGGTTACCATAGAGCTGGCCATGGACCAGATGGTCCACAGGCATCTCTATGGTTCTGGGAGGCCAGGAGGGACGCCATGACGTCACTTCCAGTTCTGGCAGATGTAAACACTGACATTTTTTTTTGTGGAAAACATGAGATCAATGTCTTATTTTTTCTCTCATGTTTTCCAAGGTGAAGGAGAGATTGGGGTCTTATAGACCCCCCCAGATGTCTCCATAAAGAGGACCTGTCATCTCTTATTTCCCTCATAATAATAGAACCTGATGGAGACCCTCATAATAATAGAACCTGATAGAGACCCTCATAATAATAGAACCTGATGGAGACCCTCATAATAATAGAACCTGATAGAGACCCTCATAATAATAGAACCCAACGAAGACCCTTATAATAACAGAACCCGGCAGAGACCCTCATAATAATAGAACCTGATGGAGACCCTCATAATAATAGAACCTGATAGAGACCCTCATAATAATAGAACCTGATGGAGACCCTCATAATAATAGAACCTGATAGAGACCCTCATAATAATAGAACCCAACGGAGACCCTTATAATAACAGAACCCGGCAGAGACCCTCATAATAATAGAATCTGATGGAGACCCTCATAATAATAGAACCTGATGGAGACCCTCATAATAATAGAACATGATGGAGACCCTCATAATAATAGAACATGATGGAGACCCTCATAATAAGAGAACCCAACGGAGACCCTCATAATAAAAGAACATGATGGAGACCCTCATAATAATAGAACCTGATAGAGACCCTAGACCATAGCACATCAGGGCACATAGCACTGTCGGTGATTGACGGGTAGATCGCTGCGGACCTCCAATGCAATAAGCGGCCACTGAAACCGGCCCACTGAGCAATCGGCCCACCGGGAAACTCTCGGTGGTCCCGAAGGCCAGTCCATCCCTGGTATTTGTAGAGGATTTGTAGCTGCCGACTTTTATTTTTTTTCTGAAGGAGCTCGGAGCTCCTCCCCCCTCCAGCTCCACATTTTAATATGAAACATTGTTTCCTTTCACTTACAATTACTGGTATTCCGAGTGTTGTCCCCCCGCCTCATGGATTCTTCCTGGGTACTTCCTGTCACATGTTCCAGGAGTAAAAATGGCCGCTGTGATACGACTATAGAGAAAAAGAAAAAAAAACAATTACTAATCACGTCTCCAGAGGCCTTTGTTGTCTTATTTATAATAAGGGAGGAGTTCCTCTTTAACCCCTTCCTGACGGGTGGATGTCCTGGACTTTCAGTGGTCATACCGGGATGATGGGTGGAGCTATAGGCTTTATCCCGAGATTTACTTTTTCAGAACGCGACTTCCTGTGTTGTAAAAGCCATCCTAGTGGCTGATTAGCTGCTGAAAGTGTCTTTTACAGGCACCAGGAGAGGACGTTCCCCCCTCCCCCCTCCTGATGGCACCTTTTCCAGCTCTCCATATAATCTGGCGGTGCTACTGGGTTACCATAGAGCGGGCCATGGACCAGATGGTCCCCAAGCATCTCTATGGTTCTGGGATGCCGGAAGCGACGCCATGACGTCACTTCCAGTTCTGGCAGATGTAAACACTGACATTTTTTTTTTTGGAAAACATGAAATCAATGTCTTTATTTTATCTCATGTTTTCCAAGATAGAGGAGAGATTTGGGGGTCTTATAGACCCCCCAGATGTCTCCATGAAGAGGACCTGTCATCTCTTATTTCCCTCATAATAACAGAACCTGATGGAGACCCTCATAATAACAGAACCCGGCAGAGACCCTCATAATAATAGAACCTGATGGAGACCCTCATAATAATAGAACCTGATAGAGACCCTCATAATAATAGAACCTGATGGAGACCCTCATAATAATAGAACCTGATAGAGACCCTCATAATAATTGAACCTGATGGAGACCCTCATAATAATAGAATCTGATAGAGACCCTCATAATAATAGAGCCTGATGGAGACCCTCATAATAATAGAACCTGATAGAGACCCTCATAATAATAGAACCTGATGGAGACCCTCATAATAATAGAACCTGATGGAGACCCTCATAATAATAGAACCTGATGGAGACCCTCGGTCTGTTCTATAGTTGTATTGTTCTGTATGGATGGAGGTGTCCCCGGGACAGGAAGTGAGGTGGATTCTCTTTAGGGGGTCACAGATGGTGATAAACACCCGGCAGAGTCTCTCCGCTCCTTCCAATACACAGGAATGGGGGGAGGGGATTATATGGGATGAGGACCACCATGACCCCCCCACACACAGCATAAAGCCTGAGAGGGTCACACTGAGCCCCCCGAGCAACCGATCACCGGATATGTCCCGCACAGCCGAGTACAGAGCGGACTACAACTCCCAGCATCTCCGGGCGGCCTGTACCCCGTCTCCATGGTGACCCGTCGGAATGTGTAAAGGAAATGACGTTACGTCACCGCCATCTTGCTACACCCCGTACTCGCCCACACTAAGGATAGAATGGGAAGGAGAAAGCGGACATCTTGTTACACCCACCGGAGTTTTGCATTTTACAATTATTTTTAACTGTAATCTGAAGTTATGTCGTAAAATACATAACACAGAACTCCGTCCGATTTTATAACCTCAGATTACAATTAAACATAATTGTAAAATGCAAAACTCCGGTGGGTGGAACAAGATGTCCGCTTTCCCCTTCTCAGTGTATTCTTACTGTGGGCGAGTGCGGGGTGTAGAAAGATGGCGGCGACTAAACGTCACTTCCGCTTCCAATTTTGACGGGTCGCCGCACTGTTTATCAGTTCAGAAAGTGCAACGGAAGTGACGTCACATCGCGGCCATCTTTGTACACCCCGCACTCGTCCGCAGACACCGGACCTCATCGTACAACATAACAAACCGGGGAGAGGGGGAGGAGCTCCGGGCACAGGCCACCCCCATCACCGGAACCTTCATACACCCCAATATCATCACCGGGGACCCCTCCCCCCCATATCTGTACCGACATCACTGGGACCCGGATAATACACCAAATACCCCCCTCCCCCCATCATCTCCAAATACCCCCCTCCCCCATCACCTCCAAATACCCCCCTCCCCCCATCACCTCCAAATACCCCCCCTCCCCCCATCACCACCAAATACCCCACTCCCCCATCAAATACCCCCCTCCCCCATCACCCCCAAATACCCCCCTCCCCCATCACCACCAAATACCCCCCTCCCCCATCACCACCAAATACCCCCCTCCCCCCATCACCACCAAATACCCCCTCCCCCCATCACCACCAAATACCCCCCTCCCCCCATCACCTCCAAATACCCCCCTCCCCCATCACCACCAAATACCCCCCTCCCCCCATCACCACCAAATACCCCCCTCCCCCCATCACCTCCAAATTATACTCCCAATATAATACCCCCCTCCCCCCATATCACTGACACCTGTATGAATAGGATGATCCATTATATGGGGGAGGGGAATCAATAACCAATCTATATCACATCATCCCACCACTGATCGGTTCCTCGATCAATACCCGGCCTATGATTTTATATTCACCAATTGATCAATCCCCTTTACTGATTTGTAACCAATCAATATCATGACTAATAATCAATATCTCATCATTCCCAATACTTGGTCATCACTGTCTGATTATTAATTGTCATTGATCTATGATATACTGATATCCCATCACTCCCAGCACTTATCACTGATCAATAACCAGCCTGTATCTCATGATTTTCACCCCCCCCCCGATCAGTGATCAATAACCAGCCTGTATCTCATGATTTTCACCCACCCGATCAGTGATCAATAACCAGCCTGTATCTCATGATTTTCACCTCCCCCTCCCCCCCGATCAGTGATCAATAACCAGCCTGTATCTCATGATTTTCACCCCCCCTGATCAGTGATCAATAACCAGCCTGTATCTCATGACTTTCACCTTCCCCCGATCACTGATCAATAACCAGCCTGTATCTCATGATTTTCACCTCCCTCCCCCCCAATCAGTGATCAATAACCAACCTGTATCTAATGATTTTCACCTCCCCCCGATCAGTGATCAATAACCAGCCTGTATCTCATGATTTTCACCTCCCCCTCCCCCCGATCACTGATCAATAACCAGCCTGCATCTCATGATTTTCACCTCCCTCCCCCCCGATCAGTGATCAATAACCAGCCTGTATCCCATGATTTTCACCCCCCCTCCCCCCCGATCACTGATCAATAACCAGCCTGTATCTCATGATTTTCACCCCCCCTCCCCCCCGATCAGTGATCAATAACCAGCCTGTATCCCATGATTTTCACCCCCCTCCCCCCCGATCAGTGATCAATAACCAGCCTGTATCCCATGATTTTCACCCCCCCTCCCCCCGATCAGTGATCAATAACCAGCCTGTATCTCATGATTTTCACCCCCCTCCCCCCGATCAATGATCAATAACCAGCCTGTATCTCATGATTTTCACCACCCCCCGATCAGTGATCAATAACCAGCCTGTATCTCATGATTTTCACCTTCCCCCGATCAGTGATCAATAAGCAGCAATTTCCTCCGCTTTCTACAATACTTCTTTGTCTTCCATTATAACCTCCTCATTCACTTATCAATACTCTGTATTGCTGATTATCAGTAATCACCAATCTTCATTCTTTTATCAATAACCTCCCATTGATATTCATTCATTTCTCATAGATCTCATCGATCACCGATCAATATATTTACCTATAAACTGAATAATCTTTTCCTGTCAGTGATCATCCACCTATCAGTGATCAGTATCTGGTCACCTGATCACACGCCACCCAACGATCACCAATCAATCATTTCTCTGATCATACCTTTGTTAGGCCGATCAATAATTATTATCAACAATCACTACCCGTATACTGTATACTCATTGTTCACTCACTGTATAGAGGGAGGAGAGATACATCTATATGTGTAAACATTGTTTATAAACATTGATCAGACAGATATACAAAGTAACATTGTTTATAAACATTGATCAGACGGGAGATAGAGAGATACAAAGTAATATTGTTTATAAACATTGATCAGACGGGAGATAGAGAGATACAAAGTAACATTGTTTATAAACATTGATCAGACGGGAGATAGAGAGATACAAAGTAACATTGTTTATAAACATTGATCAGACGGGAGATAGAGAGATACAAAGTAACATTGTTTATAAACATTGATCAGACGGAAGATAGAGAGATACAAAGTAACATTGTTTATAAACATTGATCAGACGGGAGATAGAGAGATACAAAGTAACATTGTTTATAAACATTGATCAGACGGGAGATAGAGAGATACAAAGTAACATTGTTTATAAACATTGATCAGACGGAAGATAGAGAGATACAAAGTAACATTGTTTATAAACATTGATCAGACGGGAGATAGAGAGATACAAAGTAACATTGTTTATAAACTTTTTTTCATATTTTCCATTTTTCCAAAAGCGACTAAAACAATTGTTTAAAATGGTGAATAAAAGAATAATAATAATAAAAAGAAATGTTCCGGCTAAACGAATCAGATAATAAAAATAGGATTAATTGCCCAGAAAATGTTAAAAACTGTTTTATCTCTCCCCTTCCTGTGGGGTGTTATGTGGGTGTATTGCACTTTGTGTACACTAGGTGGAGCCATTATAACATTTAATGAGAAATCCAGCTCTGCCCAATAAGGGTGAAGAACCAGAAATGGACAGCAGGGGGCGAGCGTGTATTCTGGAATATATCTATTCACCATTGACTGTCCATTATATACATTCCAGTTCATCCCGATAGTCAGATGGAGTTTTAGTGATTTTACTTCCCTAAAGGCCTCTGGGAAAAAAATAGACCAAAAGCCGTTTCCTCTTCTGTAGATCTGCCTCTGAGTACCCTTATCCACCGGAAGATTTACCCCCATTCCTGACCAGGCCATTTATTGCCTTGTGGCACTGCGTTACTTTAACTGACAATTGCGCTGTCATGCGACGCTGTACCCAAATAAAATTTACAGTATGTGACAAAAGTAAGTACACCCCTCAGTGACATTTGTGTAAATCTTTTCTTCTATCTTTTCATGTGACAACACTGAAGAAATGACACTTGTCTACAATGTAAAGTAGTGAGTGTACAGCTTGTATAACAGTGTAAATTTGCTGTCCCCTCAAAATAACTCAACACACAGCCATTAATGTCTAAACCGCTGGCAACAAAAGTCAGTACACCCCTAAGTGAAAATCTCCAAATTGGGCCCAATTAGCCATTTTCCCTCCCCGGTGTCATGTGACTCGTTAGTGTTACAAGGTCTCAGGTGTGAATGGGGAGCAGGTGTGTTAAATTTGGTGTTATCGCTCTCACTCTCCCATACTGGTCACTGGAAGTACAACATGGCACCTCATGGCAAAGAACTCTCTGAGGATCTGAAAAAAAGAATTGTTGCTCTACATAAAGATGGTCTAGGCTATAAGAAGATTGCCAAGACCCTGAAACTGAGCTGCAGCACGGTGGCCAAGACCATACAGCGGTATAACAGGACAGGTTCCACTCAGAACAGGCCTCGCCATGGTCCACCAAAGAAGTTGAGGTCACGTGCTCAGCGTCATATCCAGAGGTTGTCTTTGGGAAATAGACATATGAGTGCTGCCAGCATTGCTGCAGAGGTTGTAGGGGTGGGGGGTCAGCCTGTCAGTGCTCAGACCATATGCCGCACACTGCATCAAATTGGTCTGCATGGCTGTCATCCCAGAAGGAAGCCTCTTCTAAAGATGATGTACAAGAAAGTCCACAAACAGTTTGCTGAAGACAAGCAGACTAAGGACATGGATTACTGGAACCATGTCCTGTGGTCTGATGAGACCAAGATAAACGTATTTGGTTCAGATGGTGACAAGCGTGTGTGGGGGCAACCAGGTGAGGAGGACAAAGACAAGTGTGTCTTGTCTACAGTCAAGCATGGTGGTGGGAGTGTCATGGTCTGGGGCTGCATGAGAGCTGCCGGCACTGGGGGGCTACAGATCATTGAGGGAACCATGAATGCCAACATGTACTGTGACATACTGAAGCAGAGCATGATCCCCTCCCTTCAGAGACTGGACTGCAGGGCAGTATTCCAACATGATAACCACCCCAAACACACCTCCAAGACCACCACTGCCTTGCTAAAGAAGCTGAGGGTAAAGGTGATGGACTGGCCAAGCATGTCTCCAGACCTAAACCCTATTGATCATCTGTGGGACCTCCTCAAACGGAAGGTGGAGGAGCGCAAGGTCTCTAACATCCACCAGCTCTGTGATGTCATCATGGAGGAGGGGAAGAGGACTCCAGTGACAACCTGTGAAGCTCTGGTGACCTCCGTGCCCAAGAGGGTTAAGGCAGTGCTGGAAAATAATGGTGACCACACAAAATATTGACACTTTGGTCCCAATTTGGAGATTATCACTTAGGGGTGTACTGACTTTTGTTGCCAGCGGTTTAGACATTAATGGCTGTATGTTGAGTTATTTTGAGGGGACAGCAAATTTACACTGTTATACAAGCTGTACACTCACTACTTTACATTGTAGACAAGTGTCATTTCTTCAGTGTTGTCACATGAAAAGATAGAAGAAAAGATTTACACAAATGTCACTGAGGGGTGTACTTACTTTTGTGATATACAGTACAGCACACTGCGTCTGTTAGGGCTCATTTACACTAGTGGATGGGGTGCTGTAAAACATCCCCCCCCCCCATTGCTACCCCCTTTGGCTGCAGGGGCAGTGGCCAGGAGTATACACATGTCACTGCCATGTTGCTTTGCAGGAATTATACCCCCTGTCGCTTTTATTTAAGTTAATGGGGTCATTTTGCAACTGCCCCTCAACTATGCGCAATGCGTGCCGTTGTGGTGTGCTGGTTTGTGGGTAAAGCAGGTGGTGAAGAGCTAAGTAAATAGCAAGCTGGTCCAAACTGACTATTTAACCGCTTGAGGACTGCCCACCATATATGAAGTGCGGCCGCTCTGTGCCAGATTTCATACCTAGTACAAGAACTCTGCTGAACTATCTGACATTGCTGTATCATTTTTGGTAAATGTCTTCTGCTTCCATATTTTTAAACTTCTATATTTCATGCTAGCTATATAAAAACCACACTGCATTAGCAACATTACTGGTGATTGATTCCCAACCCCATTTGGCTTGAGTGATGAAGAGAGGTAATAAGATTTACGACCCTAGCCTGTGTCTGGTCTGGTATTGGCCATCTCCTCTCCCATATTCAGGTGTCTCAAATCAGACCCAATAATGACCAATAGAGAAACGCATTCCTGCTCAGTCTCCCTGTAAATTTAAAGCAGCCTATGGGGTGGCGCAGACACCATGGCTCTTTCCTGAGTGGCTCTGTCCTGAGTGATGCGAAGTTTCTCCGCCGCAGTTTACCTAAAGCTGGATGAAGATACAACAAGAACTTTGCTCCACTCTGCAAGACGGCAAGCAAACCAGCATCTGACATTTATTTTATATCAAGTCAGATTCCCACTCTGTCCACTAACATGCTCCTCATTCTCTTCCTTCTCACATCGGTGTCTTCTATCCTCAAATTATCCTTACTCTACCCCTCCTCTCTACCCTGCAGCATGCACATATCACCCTCACTCCTACCCTCTCCCTACTACTGCACCCATCATCTCCTGCATTTGCTGCACCCACATGCTGGCATAAACACCAGGGCCACTAGACACGTGCCCTCATACACATCCCACTCCCATCTTGCCTTCCTCACCCTCCTCCTTCTCCTAGTCTCAGGTGACATTTCTCCTAATCCTGGTCCACCATTTTCCAACTGCAAGCCACATCTCCAATACCCCTCCCCCTCTGGCAACCACCGCAATCCACTCAGTTTAATGTCTATCCCCCTGCTTCCTCAAAGCAGCCCACCTATCTCATGTCCCCCTTGGAACGCCCGCTCCATCTGTAACAAGCTAACATCTGTACATGACCTCCTCATCTCTCATGGCGTTAACATACTCGCCATAACGGAAACCTGCCTTCAAAATTTTGACTCAGCTTCTCCTGCTGCCCTCTTCCATGGTGGTCTCCATTGGACTCACTCCCCCAGACCCAACAGACAGAAAGGAGGTGGGGAGTTGTATTCCTTCTATCCCCACAAAGCACCTTCCAAGTCCTTCCTATCCCTCCCTCTCTATCCCTCTCTTCTTTCGAGATGTATTGTATTCGTCTGTTTTCTCCCATTTCTCTGAGAATTGCAGCAATATATCGTCCTCCAGGACCGGTATCGCGCTTTCTTCATGACTTTGCTGCCTGGCTACTCTACTTTCTCTCCTCTGAAATATCTACGATCATTCTTGGTGACTTCAACATTCCTGTCAATGTTAATAACCCAACTACAGCTAAACTTCTCGACTTAACCTCATCTTTTGACCTAACCCAATGGACACGTACTTCCACTCTCTCCAATGGTAATACCCTTGACCTTGTATTCTCCCATCTCTGCAATCCTGGCAACCTCACCAACACCCCCTTTCCTCTCTCTGATCACAACCTCATTACTTTCACTGTATCCTTGCCTCCAACCACCCATCCCTCCAAGCAGCAAACAATTACTTGTAGGAACCATCGCCACTTTAACCCTTCTCTTCTCTATTCTGCTACTGACCACCTATATGACATAATCTCTCCCCTGTCCTGTCCTGGCCACTTCTGTCTACAACAGTTCACTCTCATCAACACAAGATGCACTTGCTCCTCTAACCACACGCAGAATCAGGTCCCGACCGTTACAACCCTGGCAACCTGACAACACTAGAAATCTCAAGAGACATTGCCGTGCTCTTGAATGACTGTGGTGTAAAACCAAATGTCTTCAAGACTTTACCCTATATAAATCTGCCCTTCAAAATCACAATTCCTACCTCCATGCTGCCAAACAAGCCTACTCTGTCTCTCTTATTAATACTTTGTCATCCAGTCTCCGTCTGCTCTTCTCAACCTTTAACTCTCTGCTTCGTCCCCCACCCCCCTCCACCCACTAACTCACTCACTGCCCAAGAGATTGCCAATCACTTCAAAGACAAGATTGATGCAATTCCTGAAGACATCTCCACTGTGCGGACATCTTCCCACCCAACATACCTTGTCTAACAGCACATTCAACATTCTCCTCTTTTGAAGTACTACTGAAGAGGTTCCAAAACTTTTCTCTGATGCCCACCTAACCAATTGTCCCCTTGGATCCTGTTCCCTCACAACTACTACGGTCACCCTCTTCTTCTATCCTGTGCTCCCTCACTCACATCTTCAATCTCTCCCTCTCTAGTGGCATCTTCCCCTCCCCTCTAAAACATGCGCAGATCACTCCCATACTTAAAAAGCCCTCACTGGACCCCACCAGCCTGAACAACTTAAGACCCATCTCATTGCTCCCATTCACCTCTACTTTGACGTTGAGTACCGACCGTTGTTATGGCAGCAGATAGCTACCAAAACCCCCGGCAGGCGGTCCGCTTTACGATAAAAGTGGTCTCCGTGGCAGATTTGCTGTGAGTTCACTTTTATCGGTGGTGGGGGAGGTGCCCCCCCCTCCTCCGGTCGTCTTCGCCACTTACCGGAGCCACTGGTAGGAGATGATCCGATCCTTTCCCTCACAGAGGCACCGTGTCGAGTGAGGGAATGATGGCCCCCTACTCGGCTCCATAACATTGGATGACGGAAGCGATGTCAAAAAATCGTGCAGAAAAACGCTGCCTTGACGTGTAAACAACCATCACTAGGACTCCTCAGCTTCACGCGTTTCGCCCCTCCCACTGGGCGTCTTAAGAAGCATCTTTTCACCCATATACTGATTACATCCAACAGCCCCAGCCTTTGACTGGAGACGCCAATCTAAATGTAATACCGGGGGCATTTAAAGATTACTGCTGGTGAGTGGGGACCCAGGAGGGGGACCCAGAGTGTCGCCAAGATCTACACCAACTCCATCATTTGCACAAGTTCAACACATCATATGATTATTATATGGATGGACTTTGTTTTGCACTATAATTGCACTGAGCACTTTACATTGTCAGGTAATGTCATGTTATTGATTATACTGATGTAGGCACTTTATTATACATTGTATTATTATTTATTGGAGCAGCGCTGAGTAGAACATTTATATTTTTCATCACTTGGGGTCTTTCACTTTACACTACAGCAGCAGCACAAAGCTCACATTTCCATTGTTATTCTATTTACAATCGTCTCCATTGGGCGGGTTTTTCAAACGTATTCACATTGGAAATAGTCTGCAGTCAGACAAGTGATGTACGATCGTACAACGCCTAGCAGAAATGATTGTAGACAGTCATCATCTCCTCCTCATACCTGTAGATGTTCTTCCATCCCCCCGACCTCCAGCCTCTGCCGAGGGACTCAGGTCCAGAGGTTGAGCCGACAATTCTTTTCCACTTCCATTACCTAAATAAAAAACAAGTTTAGAACATTTATTGCCCATTTTCAGTGGATTGAAAAATTTACAATTATTTAATTTTGTAGTTTTGAAAACTGCAGAGCAGCGGGAAGGGGGGGGATCAGAACCAGGAAGAATCGATCGATCAATTACTGAAGATTGGTACTTGGTGAACGGTCATCGTCTCGTCTTTGTACACAGGATCTGTATAAGAAAGCACCTCTGTAGAACACATGAAATCATTTTAGTGCATACAAATCAGAAATTTAAAGAGGAACTGCAGTCTGCTCACATCATTTGTTATAAAAACCATCTTTGCCATTCTGAAGATTCCCTCCAACCACTCTGCATATTATTTTATATATACTGGGATTCTGTACTTGCCAAATATGCTGCAGAAATCTCCCTCCACTGAGTCCATTTTAACTGTGGGCAGCTGAAGCTGCTGCCTGTTCACTTCCTGGATTTACAGACACACACCTCCGCAGTTCTCATTGGTCCTCTTATGACTCACCACCCCCCTTCCTGACAAACTTTAGGCTGGGGGTAGGGCAACCTCGGCCCTCCAGCTGTGGTGAAACTACAAGTCCCATGAAACATGGCAAGACCCTGACAATCACAGGCATGACTCCTAGAGGCAGAGGCATGATGGGATTTGTAGTTTCTCCACAGCTGGAGGGCCGAGGTTGCCTACCCCCTGGCTCCAGGCTAATGACCAGACAGGAAACAGGAAGTGGCTGTATAAGGGATTTACTGACAGGACAAAAAAATGGTTTTACTATCCAAAGTTAAAACAACAACAAGAGCAGAAGATTTAATAGATGGAAAGTTGAAAAAAAAAAAAAAGACTGAAGTTCCACTTTAATCCCCAATTCTTTTGTACAAAATAAAAGAGGAGGCAGTAAATAAAAATAAATACAAAGCCTCAAAATGTCATACACCGGTGTAATTCTAAAAGATATACAGTGCTTAACCACTTGAGCTCTGGAAGGTTTTACCCCCCCTTCATGACCAGGCCATTTCGTGTGTATGGGGCCTTAAGGATGAGCTCCGGCGTGTTCGCAGACCCCACGTGCCGAGTCCGCGCCAGGAAGTCGGCACTGTGGACCGCTAATCACAAGCAGTGAGACATTTCCCCATCTCTGCAGCTGCACATCGTGACTACGTCTCACTGCCTGTGAATAGCGCTCCGCAGTGCCGACTTCCTGGCGCGGTCTCGGCATGTGGGCTGTGTGCGAACACTTCTCCTCAACTCCATCTATTCCCAGAAACGCGTTGGGAGGGGCCGGACATGTGACGTCATCGTGCACGCCGGTGGGAAATCTGGTGGCGCTCTCTGGGACAGAGATACTAACATTCTAAATAGAAGCAGTTTTTATTCTACAGACTCCCCGATCTGTGTTTATGTCTTCTGCTGAGCGCAAACATTCAGGAACCAGTGCCGAGTCACCACGACGCTCTGAGGATTCGTAGCTGCGGGGCAGCAAGGTGCAGTTTGTTCTCCTTTTGGGATCATCTCACATGATGAAGTGGAGCGGTGCTTTTTGGCACCATCCCTGCCTGACAATTACTGGCACTGAAGACATTTCTGGTCTTGTTTTAGGTCTGGTTCACATATTCGAGTGCAACAGGGACTGGGGGGGGGGGGGGCGATGAGGGGCGTGTTCGTTTACCTTTTCATTTTGGGTGAACTTATAGTGAACCTATCAGAACCGCGCTTACCAGGTTCAGGTGTGCTCCGCCTAGGCCAGTGATGGGGAACTTTGGCACCCCAGAGATTTTAGAACTACATTTCCCATGATGCTCAGGCACTCTGCAGTGTAGTGAAGCATCATGGGAAATGTAGTTCCAAAACATCTGGGGTGCCGAGGTTCCCATCACTGCTCTAGATCATGGCTTCCGTTCTGGTATGGAAAGGTTTACAGTTAGAATTGCTCCAGCTTGAACCGATGTAAGTAGGAAGGACATCTGGTTACAAAGGATGGGGAGATGGCGAAGGTATTGAATTTATTCTTCTCCTCAGTCTTCACGAGGGAATCGGGGGGCTTCAGTAACCAAAACTGCAGTGTTTATCCTCATGACACAACACAGGAAGCACCTACATGGTTAACAGAAGACAGAATTAAAATTAGACTTGAGAAACTTAACATTAATAAATCACCGGGACCAGATGGCTTGCATCCGAGGGTACTTAGGGAACTCAGTCAGGTGATTGCCAGACCGTTGTTCCTAATTTTTACAGACAGTCTATTGACTGGAATGGTACCAGCTGATTGGAGAAAAGCCAATGTAGCACCAATATTTAAAAAGGGCCCAAAATACCCCCCTGGGAATTACAGACCAGTTAGCCTAACATCAATAGTATGTAAACTCTTGGAGGGGATGATAAGGGACTATATACAAGATTTTAGTAATAAGAACGATATCATTAGCAGTAATCAGCATGGATTCATGAAGAATCGTTCTTGCCAAACCAATCTATTAACCTTCTATGAGGAGGTGAGTTGCCATCTAGATAAAGGAAGGCCCGTAGACGTGGTGTATCTGGATTTTGCAAAAGCATTTTCCCATAACCGTTCACTTTACAAAATAAGGTGCGTTGGCATTGACCATAGGGTGAGTACCTGGATTGAAAACTGGCTACAAGGGCGAGTTCAGAGGGTGGTGATAAATGGGGAGTACTCACAGGTCCCTACACTGGTGGCTGCCACTTCAGTAACCAGAGGGTTTTCCCATCAGCCCTCCATTTTCGTTTTTGGAACTTCTGAATCACCAACTATCAATGCAGCTGGACAAACAAGACAATTGGCTGTTCCTAGAAGAAGACTCAACAAAAAGTCTGAGGAAGCCTCCCTGGGACCAGGTACGGCTGTACCAACACAGGTCCCTACACTGGTGCGAGCTGCCACTCCAGTAACCGGAGGGTCTTCCCATCAGCCCTCTATTTACCTTTCTGCAGCAGCTTTAAGGTTCGACAATACGTCGCCAAAACATAATCACCTGAAGAACAAGGGGGAGTATGGAAGAGGGAAAGAGGGAGGAAAAGGGGGGGAGGTTGGAGAAAGAAGGGGATGAGGGTTGGGGGGAACCCCCACACCCCTTCCTTACTCCTAACCTCTCCTCCCCACTCCTTTCCTCCCTCTCTCCCTCTTCCATACTCCTCCTCGGGCGTGTGTTGGACCGGCTGAGGGGAGGTTGGAGGCCGGTATTCTTTGGGTGTGTTTTGGAGTGTTATATACATAGATTGCAGTTTAGGATAATTTTGGATTTCTTCTGGAGGCGCTTTGAGTGGACATAATTGATGAACTCCGTTCAGCGGGGGCGGGCCTTAGAGAACAGAGGCCGCATACAGGCAGCACAGAGGCTTAGGGGTTAGCCTTGCAGCACTGGGGTCCATGGTTCAAATCCTGACCAGGACACTATCTGCATGGAGTTTGCATGTTCTCCCTGTGCTTGCGTGGGTTTCCTCCGGGTACTCCGGTTTCCTCCCACACTACAAAGACATGCTACCTTGCGTTGGTGGTGCAGTGGTGAGCATAGCTGCCTTTCAAGCAGCTGACCCGGGTTCGATTCCCGGCCAATGCCTTCTCCAATACTTGGAGTCCTCAGAGAGAAAAGCGCTATACAAGGGTGGAATGAAGAATGAAGTGAATGTGTGGAATGTTTGAGGAAGAAAATGTTCCCCCAGAATCTATAGAAGGTGAACCCAGCAACTGATAGAAGATGCTTAGGCTGTGATCGCACCTAGGCCTTCCGGATCGCAGGCGGAATTACTGCGATTCCAGATTGTGATCCAGTTATTTTCAATGGCACCCCAATCACGGGAAAATATTGTCACCTGACAAATCACACAAAAAAATTGCGGGACGCCTATTTCCCATAGGCCGTCAGGCAACAATCGCGGCAAAATCACGCCTCGATTGGGATGTTATTGAAAGTAAAGGGATCGCAAGCGTGTGCTGCGTTTTGCACTGATTTGGGAATCCAGAACACCTAGGTGTGACCAAATCCTCGCCGTGTCCATCATACGACAAGAACTTCCTGCACAAACGTCCCCCCAACATGAATAATACACCCATACCCCCCCAACATGAATATTACACCCATACTCCCCCAACATGAATATTACACCCATACCCCCCCAACATGAATATTACACCCATACTCCCCCCAACATGAATATTACACCCATACTCCCCCAACATGAATATTACACCCATACCCCCCCAACATGAATATTACACCCATACTCCCCCCATCAGGAATATTACACCGACAAGCCCCAACATGAATATTACACACATACCCCCCAGCAGAAATATTACACCGACACCCCCCATCCTGACACTGACGTCCCCCCAGGAATATTACACCGACACCCCCCATCCTGACACTGACGTCCCCCCAGGAATATTACACCGACACCCCCCATCCTGACACTGACACCCCCCCAGGAATATTACACCGACACCCCCCATCCTGACACTGACACCCCCCAGGAATATTACACCGACACCCCCCATCCTGACACTGACATCCCCCCAGGAATATTACACCGACACCCCCCATCCTGACACCGACACCCCCCATCCTGACACTGACATCCCCCAGGAATATTACACCGACACCCCCCATCCTGACACTGACATCCCCCCAGCAGGAATAAGAAAATAAGGATGATCCTCAGCTCCATCTAGTGGTCATAATGCAGTACATGTATGACAGGAAGCTACACAGACCAATAGGGTGGTTAGAGGGTTGGAAAGGGGAGGCCATGGCGTGTCCATACCCAGTAATTGCCAAAATATTTCCTCTGCTCGGGGGTCCACACTTAAGGCAAGGTGATTTCCATTCTAGCAGCAGATTTGATAGAAAATAAAGTGTGTCGCTGTGGTGAAGCAGGGGCTGTTATCTGCTAGTACTTACCCTTGGAGGATCTTCGGCAGGCTTTGGCACACAGCGCTCTTTGTTCCTCCACTTCATCTTTCTCTTGATATTCACTTAACAAGGAGCTGAGGTATTCTTCCTGTGACAAGAGGAAGGGAAGACGTAAGAGTCCCTATCCTGGACAAGAAGAGCTCAGCAATCAAGGCTTCATAGCAGGACTCCAGGCAGACCTTAAAGTGGACCTCTCAGCAACTTTACAAGTCTGCATGAAGAAATAGAATATATATATATATATATATATATATATATATATGACAGTGGATATATAGTATATACAGAGAGTACATACGTCACACCTCCATATCTGGGTATATACGGGGGATATAGTATATAGAGATATATAGGACAGTGGTATATAGTATATACAGAGAGTACATACGTCACATCTCTATATCTGGGTATGTACGGGGGATTTAGTATATAGATATAGGACAGTGGTATATAGTATATACAGAGACACACGTCACATCTCTATATCTGGGTATATACGGGGGATATAGTATATAGATATATATATAGGACAGTGGATATATAGTATATACAGAGAGTACATACGTCACACCTCCATATCTGGGTATGTACGGGGGATTTAGTATATAGATATAGGACAGTGGTATATAGTATATACAGAGACACACGTCACATCTCTATATCTGGGTATATACGGGGGATATAGTATATAGAGATATATATAGGATAGTGGTATATAGTATATACATAGAGTACACACATCACACCTCTAGATTGGGATATATACATAGAGTACACACGTCACAGCTCTAGATCGGGGTATATACATAGAGTACACACATCACATCTCTAGTTCTGGATATATACATAGAGTACACACGTCACACCTCTAGTTCTGGATATATACATAGAGTACACACATCACACCTCTAGATCGGGGTATATACATAGAGTACACATGTCACAGCTCTAGATCGGGGTATATACATAGAGTACACACATCACACCTCTAGCTCTGGATATATACATAGAGTACACACGTCACAGCTCTAGATCGGGGTATATACATAGAGTACACACATCACACCTCTAGCTCTGGATATATACATAGAGTACACACGTCACAGCTCTAGATCGGGGTATATACATAGAGTACACACGTCAAACCTCTAGCTCTGGATATATACATAGAGTACACACGTCACAGCTCTAGATCGGGGTATATACATAGAGTACACACATCACACCTCTAGTTCCGGGTATATACATAGAGTACACACATCACAGCTCTAGCTCTGGCTATATACGGTGAATGACGCTCTGTGAAGGGATGGAGCTCACTGGTTCAGTCAGTCAGGTGCGCACTCTTTTCTCGCCCCCGCCCCTTTCTCCCGGGAGGCCTCGCGTTGTTCCTATTCCCGCGGTTGCTATTGGAAGTGTAGAGCGGGCACGCGGGTGACGTAGCTCTGGAGGGTGACGGACAGGCGGGCAGACCAATGAGCGGCGCGGAGGAGCAGGGGATCGGCCAATGAGGGAAGCGGGAGCGTGCAGAGCGAGTTGTGGTTCCAGTACAGGGGGCTCCTTATCCGCCGAGGGGAACTTTCTCCCCAGAACACACCGGATGTACATCGGGTGAGTGTGTGACCTCCCCTCCCCCCCCAGAACAAACCGGATGTACATCGGGTGAGTGTGTGACCTCCCCTCCCCCCCAGAACACACCGGGTGTACACCTTATCTTATATTCCTCTATAGATCGTACCTGATATCAGTGTATATGGAATTACACCTTATCTTATATTCCTCTATAGATCGTATCTGATATCAGTGTATATGGAATTACACCTTATCTTATATTCCTCTATAGATCGTATCTGATATCAGTGTATATGGAATTACACCTTATCTTATATTCCTCTATAGATCGTATCTGATATCAGTGTATATGGCCTTACACCTTATCTTATATTCCTCTATAGATCGTATCTGATATCAGTGTATATGGCCTTACACCTTATCTTATATTCCTCTATAGATCGTATCTGATATCAGTGTATATGGCCTTATACCTTATCTTATATTCCTCTATAGATCGTATCTGATATCAGTGTATATGGCCTTACACCTTATCTTATATTCCTCTATAGATCGTATCTGATATCAGTGTATATGGCCTTACACCTTATCTTATATTCCTCTATAGATCTATCTGATATCAGTGTATATGGCCTTACACCTTCTTATATTCCTCTATAGATCGTATCTGATATCAGTGTATATGGCCTTACACCTTATCTTATATTCCTCTATAGATCGTACCTGATATCAGTGTATATGGCCTTATACCTTATCTTATATTCCTCTATAGATCGTATCTGATATCAGTGTATATGGCCTTACACCTTATCTTATATTCCTCTATAGATCTATCTGATATCAGTGTATATGGCCTTACACCTTCTTATATTCCTCTATAGATCGTACCTGATATCAGTGTATATGGCCTTACACCTTATCTTATATTCCTCTATAGATCGTATCTGATATCAGTGTATATGGACTTACACCTTATCTTATATTCCTCTATAGATCGTACCTGATATCAGTGTATATGGCCTTACACCTTCTCTTATATTCCTCTATAGATCGTATCTGATATCAGTGTATATGGCCTTACACCTTATCTTATATTCCTCTATAGATCGTATCTGATATCAGTGTATATGGCTTTACACCTTATCTTATATTCCTCTATAGATCGTACCTGATATCAGTGTATATGACCTTACACCTTATCTTATATTCCTCTATAGATCGTATCTAATATCAGTGTATATGGTCATACACCTTCTTATATTCCTCCATAGATCGTATCTGATATCAGTGTATATGGCATTACACCTTATCTTATATTCCTCCATAGAGCGTATCTGATATCAGTGTATATGGCCTTACACCTTATCTTATATTCCTCTATAGATCGTATCTGATATCAGTGTATATGGCCTTACACCTTATCTTATATTCCTCTATAGATCCTATCTGATATCAGTGTATATGGCCTTACACCTTCTTATATTCCTCTATAGATCGTATCTGATATCAGTGTATATGGCCTTACACCTTATCTTATATTCCTCTATAGATCGTATCTGATATCAGTGTATATGGCCTTACACCTTCTTATATTCCTCTATAGATCGTATCTGATATCAGTGTATATGGCCTTACACCTTATCTTATATTCCTCTATAGATCGTATCTGATATCAGTGTATATGGCCTTACACCTTCTTATATTCCTCTATAGATCGTATCAGATGTCAGTGTATATGGCCTTACACCCTCTTATATTCCTCTATAGATCGTATCTGATATCAGTGTATATGGCTTTACACCTTATCTTATATTCCTCTATAGATCGTACCTGATATCAGTGTATATGACCTTACACCTTATCTTATATTCCTCTATAGATCGTATCTAATATCAGTGTATATGGCCATACACCTTCTTATATTCCTCTATAGATCGTATCTGATATCAGTGTATATGGCCTTACACCTTCTTATATTCCTCTATAGATCGTATCTGATATCAGTGTATATGGCCTTACACCTTATCTTATATTCCTCTATAGATCGTATCTGATATCAGTGTATATGGCCTTACACCTTCTTATATTCCTCTATAGATCGTATCTGATATCAGTGTATATGGCCTTACACCTTCTTATATTCCTCTATAGATCGTATCTGATATCAGTGTATATGGCTTTACACCTTATCTTATATTCCTCTATAGATCGTACCTGATATCAGTGTATATGACCTTACACCTTATCTTATATTCCTCTATAGATCGTATCTAATATCAGTGTATATGGCCATACACCTTCTTATATTCCTCCATAGATCGTATCTGATATCAGTGTATATGGCACACCTTATCTTATATTCCTCTATAGATCGTACCTGATATCAGTGTATATGGCCTTACACCTTCTCTTATATTCCTCTATAGATCGTATCTGATATCAGTGTATATGGCCTTACACCTTATCTTATATTCCTCTATAGATCGTATCTGATATCAGTGTATATGGCTTTACACCTTATCTTATATTCCTCTATAGATCGTACCTGATATCAGTGTATATGACCTTACACCTTATCTTATATTCCTCTATAGATCGTATCTAATATCAGTGTATATGGTCATACACCTTCTTATATTCCTCCATAGATCGTATCTGATATCAGTGTATATGGCATTACACCTTATCTTATATTCCTCCATAGAGCGTATCTGATATCAGTGTATATGGCCTTACACCTTATCTTATATTCCTCTATAGATCGTATCTGATATCAGTGTATATGGCCTTACACCTTATCTTATATTCCTCTATAGATCGTATCTGATATCAGTGTATATGGCCTTACACCTTCTTATATTCCTCTATAGATCGTATCTGATATCAGTGTATATGGCCTTACACCTTATCTTATATTCCTCTATAGATCGTATCTGATATCAGTGTATATGGCCTTACACCTTCTTATATTCCTCTATAGATCGTATCTGATATCAGTGTATATGGCCTTACACCTTATCTTATATTCCTCTATAGATCGTATCTGATATCAGTGTATATGGCCTTACACCTTCTTATATTCCTCTATAGATCGTATCTGATATCAGTGTATATGGCCTTACACCTTCTTATATTCCTCTATAGATCGTATCTGATATCAGTGTATATGGCTTTACACCTTATCTTATATTCCTCTATAGATCGTACCTGATATCAGTGTATATGACCTTACACCTTATCTTATATTCCTCTATAGATCGTATCTAATATCAGTGTATATGGCCATACACCTTCTTATATTCCTCCATAGATCGTATCTGATATCAGTGTATATGGCACACCTTATCTTATATTCCTCTATAGATCGTATCTGATATCAGTGTATATGGCCTTACACCTTATCTTATATTCCTCTATAGATCGTATCTGATATCAGTGTATATGGCCTTACACCTTATCTTATATTCCTCTATAGATCGTATCTGATATCAGTGTATATGGCCTTACACCTTCTTATATTCCTCTATAGATCGTATCTGATATCAGTGTATATGGCCTTACACCTTCTTATATTCCTCTATAGATCGTATCTGATATCAGTGTATATGGCCTTACACCTTATCTTATATTCCTCTATAGATCGTATCTGATATCAGTGTATATGGCCTTACACCTTATCTTATATTTCTCTATACATCGTATCTGATATCAGTGTATATGGCCTTACACCTTATCTTATATTCCTCTATAGATCGTATCTGATATCAGTGTATATGGCTTTACACCTTATCTTATATTCCTCTATAGATCGTATCTGATATCAGTGTATATGGCCTTACACCTTCTTATATTCCTCTATAGATCGTATCTGATATCAGTGTATATGGCCTTACACCTTATCTTATATTCTATAGATCATACCTGATATCAGTGTATATGGCCTTACACCTTATCTTATATTCCTCTATAGATCGTATCTGATATCAGTGTATATGGCCTTACACCTTATCTTATATTCCTCTATAGATCGTACCTGATATCAGTGTATATGGCATAACACCTTCTTATATTCCTCTATAGATCGTATCTGATATCAGTGTATATGGCCTTACACCTTATCTTATATTCTATAGATCATACCTGATATCAGTGTATATGGCCTTACACCTTATCTTATATTCCTCTATAGATCGTATCTGATATCAGTGTATATGGCCTTACACCTTCTTATATTCCTCTATAGATCGTACCTGATATCAGTGTATATGGCCTTACACCTTATCTTATATTCCTCTATAGATCGTATCTGATATCAGTGTATATGGCCTTACACCTTATCTTATATTCCTCTATAGATCGTACCTGATATCAGTGTATATGGCCTTACACCTTATCTTATATTCCTCTATAGATCGTATCTGATATCAGTGTATATGGCCTTACACCTTATCTTATATTCCTCTATAGATCGTACTGATATCAGTGTATATGGCCTTACACCTTATCTTATATTCCTCTATAGATCGTATCTGATATCAGTGTATATGGCCTTACACCTTATCTTATATTCCTCTATAGATCGTACCTGATATCAGTGTATATGGCCTTATACCTTATCTTATATTCCTCTATAGATCGTACCTGATATCAGTGTATATGGCCTTACACCTTCTTATATTCCTCTATAGATCATATCTGATATCAGTGTATATGGCCTTACACCTTCTTATATTCCTCTATAGATCGTATCTGATATCAGTGTATATGGCCTTACACCTTCTCATATTCCTCTATAGATCGTATCTGATATCAGTGTATATGGCCTTACACCTTATCTTATATTCCTCTATAGATCGTATCTGATATCAGTGTATATGGCCACACACCTTATCTTATATTCCTCTATAGATCGTACCTGATATCAGTGTATATGGCCTTACAACTTCTTATATTCCTCTATAGATCGTGTCTGATATCAGTGTATATGGCCTTACACCTTATCTTATATTCCTCTATAGATCGTATCTGATATCAGTGTATATGGCCTTACACCTTATCTTATATTCCTCTATAGATCGTATCTGATATCAGTGTATATGGCCTTACACCTTATCTTTTATTCCTCTATAGATCGTATCTGATATCAGTGTATATGGCCTTACACCTTATCTTATATTCCTCTATAGATCGTATCTGATATCAGTGTATATGGCCTTACACCTTATCTTATATTCCTCTATAGATCTATCTGATATCAGTGTATATGGCCTTACACCTTATCTTATATTCCTCTATAGATCTATCTGATATCAGTGTATATGGCCTTACACCTTATCTTATATTCCTCTATAGATCGTACCTGATATCAGTGTATATGGCCTTACACCTTATCTTATATTCCTCTATAGATCGTAACTGATATCAGTGTATATGACCTTACACCTTCTCTTATATTCCTCTATAGATCGTACCTGATATCAGTGTATATGGCCTTACACCTTCTTATATTCCTCTATAATTGGTATCTGATATCAGTGTATATGGCCTTACACCTTCTTATATTCCTCTATAGATCTATCTGATATCAGTGTATATGGCCTTACACCTTCTTATATTCCTCTATAGATCGTATCTGATATCAGTGTATATGGCCTTACACCTTATCTTATATTCCTCTATAGATCGTACCTGATATCAGTGTATATGGCCTTACACCTTATCTTATATTCCTCTATAGATCGTATCTGATATCAGTGTATATGGCCTTACACCTTCTTATATTCTTCTATAGATCGTATCTGATATCAGTGTATATGGCCTTACACCTTATCTTATATTCCTCTATAGATCGTATCTGATATCAGTGTATATGGTCTTACACCTTATCTTATATTCCTCTATAGATCGTACCTGATATCAGTGTATATGGCCTTACACCTTATCTTATATTCCTCTATAGATCGTACCTGATATCAGTGTATATGGCCTTACACCTTATCTTATATTCCTCTATAGATCGTACCTGATATCAGTGTATATGGCCTTACACCTTATCTTATATTCCTCTATAGATCGTATCTGATATCAGTGTATATGGCCTTACACCTTCTTATATTCCTCTATAGATCTATCTGATATCAGTGTATATGGCCTTACACCTTATTATATTCCTCTATAGATCGTACCTGATATCAGTGTATATGGCCTTACACCTTATCTTATATTCCTCTATAGATCGTACCTGATATCAGTGTATATGGCCTTACACCTTTTTATATTCCTCTATAGATCGTATCTGATATCAGTGTATATGGCCTTACACCTTATCTTATATTCCTCTATAGATCGTATCTGATATCAGTGTATATGGCCTTACACCTTATCTTATATTCCTCTATAGATCGTACCTGATATCAGTGTATATGGCCTAACACCTTATGTTATATTCCTCTATAGATCGTATCTGATATCAGTGTATATGGCCTTACACCTTCTTATATTCCTCTATAGATCATATCTGATATCAGTGTATATGGCCTTACACCTTATCTTATATTCCTCTATAGATCGTATCTGATATCAGTGTATATGGCCTTACACCTTCTTATATTCCTCTATAGATCGTATCTGATATCAGTGTATATGGCCTTACACCTTATCTTATATTCCTCTATAGATCGTATCTGATATCAGTGTATATGGTCTTACACCTTATCTTATATTCCTCTATAGATCGTATCTGATATCAGTGTATATGGCCTTACACCTTCTTATATTCCTCTATAGATCGTATCTGATATCAGTGTATATGGCCTTACACCTTCTTATATTCCTCTATAGATCGTATCTGATATCAGTGTATATGGCCTTACACCTTATCTTATATTCCTCTATAGATCGTATCTGATATCAGTGTATATGGTCTTACACCTTATCTTATATTCCTCTATAGATCGTATCTGATATCAGTGTATATGGCCTTACACCTTCTTATATTCCTCTATAGATCGTATCTGATATCAGTGTATATGGCCTTACACCTTCTTATATTCCTCTATAGATCGTATCTGATATCAGTGTATATGGCCTTACACCTTATCTTATATTCCTCTATAGATCGTATCTGATATCAGTGTATATGGTCTTACACCTTATCTTATATTCCTCTATAGATCGTATCTGATATCAGTGTATATGGCCTTACACCTTCTTATATTCCTCTATAGATCGTATCTGATATCAGTGTATATGGCCTTACACCTTATCTTATATTCCTCTATAGATCGTACCTGATATCAGTGTATATGGCCTAACACCTTATGTTATATTCCTCTATAGATCGTATCTGATATCAGTGTATATGGCCTTACACCTTATCTTATATTGCTCTATAGATCTATCTGATATCAGTGTATATGGCCTTACACCTTATCTTATATTCCTCTATAGATCGTATCTGATATCAGTGTATATGGCCTTATACCTTATCTTATATTCCTCTATAGATCGTACCTGATATCAGTGTATATGGCCTTACACCTTATCTTATATTCCTCTATAGATCGTACCTGATATCAGTGTATATGGCCTTACACCTTATCTTATATTCCTCTATAGATCGTACCTGATATCAGTGTATATGGCCTTACACCTTATCTTATATTCCTCTATAGATCGTACCTGATATCAGTGTATATGGCCTTATACCTTCTTATATTCCTCTATAGATCGTAACTGATATCAGTGTATATGGCCTTATACCTTCTTATATTCCTCTATAGATCGTATCTGATATCAGTGTATATGACCTTACACCTTATTATATTCTTCTATAGATCGTACCTGATATCAGTGTATATGGCCTTATACCTTCTCTTATATTCCTCTATAGATCGTATCTGATATCAGTGTATATGGCATTACACCTTCTTATATTCCTCTATAGATCGTATCTGATATCAGTGTATATGGCATTACACCTTCTTATATTCCTCTATAGATCGTACCTGATATCAGTGTATATGACCTTACACCTTATCTTATATTCCTCTATAGATCGTATCTGATATCAGTGTGTATGGCCTTACACCTTATCTTATATTCCTCTATAGATCGTACCTGATATCAGTGTATATGGCCTTACACCTTATCTTATATTCCTCTATAGATCGTATCTGATATCAGTGTATATGGCCTTACACCTTCTTATATTCCTCTATAGATCGTATCTGATATCAGTGTATATGGCATTACACCTTATCTTATATTCCTCTATAGATCGTATCTGATATCAGTGTATATGGCCTTACACCTTATCTTATATTCCTCTATAGATCGTACCTGATATCAGTGTATATGGCCTTATACCTTCTTATATTCCTCTATAGATCGTATCTGATATCAGTGTATATGACCTTACACCTTATTATATTCTTCTATAGATCGTACCTGATATCAGTGTATATGGCCTTATACCTTCTCTTATATTCCTCTATAGATCGTATCTGATATCAGTGTATATGGCCTTACACCTTATCTTATATTCCTCTATAGATCGTATCTGATATCAGTGTATATGGCCTTACACCTTCTTATATTCCTCTATAGATCGTATCTGATATCAGTGTATATGACCTTACACCTTCTTATATTCCTCTATAGATCGTACCTGATATCAGTGTATATGGCCTTACACCTTATCTTATATTCCACTATAGATCGTATCTGATATCAGTGTATATGACCTTACACCTTCTTATATTCCTCTATAGATCGTACCTGATATCAGTGTATATGGCCTTACACCTTATCTTATATTCCTCTATAGATCGTACCTGATATCAGTGTATATGGCCTTACACCTTATCTTATATTCCTCTATAGATCGTATCTGATATCAGTGTATATGACCTTATACCTTATCTTATATTCCTCTATAGATCGTATCTGATATCAGTGTATATGGCCTTACACCTTATCTTATATTCCTCTATAGATCGTATCTGATATCAGTGTATATGGCCTTATACCTTCTCTTATATTCCTCTATAGATCATATCTGATATCAGTGTATATGGCCTTACACCTTCTTATATTCCTCTATAGATCGTATCTGATATCAGTGTATATGGCCTTACACCTTATCTTATATTCCTCTATAGATCGTATCTGATATCAGTGTATATGGCCTTACACCTTATCTTATATTCCTCTATAGATCGTACCTGATATCAGTGTATATGGCCTTACACCTTATCTTATATTCCTCTATAGATCGTATCTGATATCAGTGTATATGGCCTTATGCCTTATCTTATATTCCTCTATAGATCGTATCTGATATCAGTGTATATGGCCTTACACATTCTTATATTCCTCTATAGATCGTATCTGATATCAGTGTATATGGCCTTACACCTTATCTTATATTCCTCTATAGATCATATCTGATATCAGTGTATATGGCCTTACACCTTCTTATATTCCTCTATAGATCGTATCTGATATCAGTGTATATGGCCTTACACCTTCTTATATTCCTCTATAGATCGTATCTGATATCAGTGTATATGGCCTTACACCTTATCTTATATTCCTCTATAGATCGTATCTGATATCAGTGTATATGGCCTTACACCTTATCTTATATTCCTCTATAGATCGTATCTGATATCAGTGTATATGGCCTTACACCTTATCTTATATTCCTCTATAGATCGTATCTGATATCAGTGTATATGGCCTTACACCTTCTTATATTCCTCTATAGATCTATCTGATATCAGTGTATATGGCCTTACACCTTCTTATATTCCTCTATAGATCGTATCTGATATCAGTGTATATGGCCTTACACCTTCTTATATTCCTCTATAGATCGTACCTGATATCAGTGTATATGGCCTTACACCTTATCTTATATTCCTCTATAGATCATATCTGATATCAGTGTATATGGCCTTACACCTTATCTTATATTCCGCCATAGATCGTATCTGATATCAGTGTATATGGCCTTACACCTTATCTTATATTCCTCTATAGATCATATCTGATATCAGTGTATATGGCCTTACACCTTCTTATATTCCTCTATAGATCGTACCTGATATCAGTGTATATGGCCTTACACCTTATCTTATATTCCTCTATAGATTGTACCTGATATCAGTGTACATGGCCTTACACCTTATCTTATATTCCTCTATAGATCGTATCTGATATCAGTGTATATGGCCTTACACCTTCTTATATTCCTCTATAGATCTATCTGATATCAGTGTATATGGCCTTACACCTTATCTTATATTCCTCTATAGATCGTACCTGATATCAGTGTATATGGCCTTACACCTTCTTATATTCCTCTATAGATCGTATCTGATATCAGTGTATATGGCCTTACACCTTCTTATATTCCTCTATAGATCGTACCTGATATCAGTGTATATGGCCTTACACCTTATCTTATATTCCTCTATAGATCGTACCTGATATCAGTGTATATGGCCTTACACCTTATCTTATATTCCTCTATAGATCGTACCTGATATCAGTGTATATGGCCTTACACCTTCTTATATTCCTCTATAGATCGTATCTGATATCAGTGTATATGGCCTTACACCTTCTTATATTCCTCTATAGATCGTACCTGATATCAGTGTATATGGCCTTACACCTTATCTTATATTCCTCTATAGATCGTACCTGATATCAGTGTATATGGCCTTACACCTTATCTTATATTCCTCTATAGATCGTATCTGATATCAGTGTATATGGCCTTACACCTTCTTATATTCCTCTATAGATCTATCTGATATCAGTGTATATGGCCTTACACCTTCTTATATTCCTCTATAGATCGTATCTGATATCAGTGTATATCGCCTTACACCTTCTTATATTCCTCTATAGATCGTATCTGATATCAGTGTATATGGCCTTATACCTTATCTTATATTCCTCTATAGATCGTATCTGATATCAGTGTATATGGCCTTACACCTTCTCATATTCCTCTATAGATCGTATCTGATATCAGTGTATATGGCCTTACACCTTATCTTATATTCCTCTATAGATCGTACCTGATATCAGTGTATATGGCCTTACACCTTATCTTATATTCCTCTATAGATCGTATCTGATATCAGTGTATATGACCTTACACCTTCTTATATTCCTCTATAGATCGTATCTGATATCAGTGTATATGGCCTTACACCTTCTTATATTCCTCTATAGATCGTATCTGATATCAGTGTATATGGCCTTACACCTTCTTATATTCCTCTATAGATCGTATCTAATATCAGTGTATATGGCCTTACACCTTATCTTATATTCCTCTATAGATCGTATCTGATATCAGTGTATATGACCTTATACCTTCTCTTATATTCCTCTATAGATCGTATCTGATATCAGTGTATATGGCCTTACACCTTATCTTATATTCCTCTATAGATCGTATCTGATATCAGTGTATATGGCCTTACACCTTATCTTATATTCCTCTATAGATCGTATCTGATATCAGTGTATATGACCTTACACCTTCTTATATTCTATAGATCGTATCTGATATCAGTGTATATGGCCTTACACCTTCTCTTATATTCCTCTATAGATCGTACCTGATATCAGTGTATATGGCCTTACACCTTATCTTATATTCCTCTATAGATCGTACCTGATATCAGTGTATATGGCCTTATACCTTCTTATATTCCTCTATAGATCGTATCTGATATCAGTGTATATGGCCTTACACCTTGTCTTATATTCCTCTATAGATCGTATCTGATATCAGTGTATATGGCCTTACACCTTCTTATATTCCTCTATAGATCGTACCTGATATCAGTGTATATGGCCTTACACCTTATCTTATATTCCTCTATAGATCGTATCTGATATCAGTGTATATGGCCTTACACATTCTTATATTCTATAGATCGTATCTGATATCAGTGTATATGGCCTTACACCTTCTCTTATATTCCTCTACAGATCGTACCTGATATCAGTGTATATGGCCTTACACCTTCTCTTATATTCCTCTATAGATCGTACCTGATATCAGTGTATATGGCCTTACACCTTCTTATATTCCTCTATAGATCGTATCTGATATCAGTGTATATGGCCTTACACCTTATCTTATATTCCTCTATAGATCGTACCTGATATCAGTGTATATGGCCTTACACCTTCTTATATTCCTCTATAGATCGTATCTGATATCAGTGTATATGGCCTTACACCTTCTCTTATATTCCTCTATAGATCGTACCTGATATCAGTGTATATGGCCTTACACCTTCTTATATTCCTCTATAGATCGTATCTGATATCAGTGTATATGGCCTTACACCTTATCTTTTATTCCTCTATAGATCGTACCTGATATCAGTGTATATGGCCTTACACCTTATCTTATATTCCTCTATAGATCGTACCTGATATCAGTGTATATGGCCTTACACCTTCTTATATTCCTCTATAGATCTATCTGATATCAGTGTATATGGCCTTACACCTTCTTATATTCCTCTATAGATCGTATCTGATATCAGTGTATATGGCCTTACACCTTATCTTATATTCCTCTATAGATCGTACCTGATATCAGTGTATATGGCCTTACACCTTATCTTATATTCCTCTATAGATCTATCTGATATCAGTGTATATGACCTTACACCTTCTTATATTCCTCTATAGATCGTATCTGATATCAGTGTATATGGCCTTACACCTTATCTTATATTCTATAGATCGTATCTGATATCAGTGTATATGGCCTTATACCTTATCTTATATTCCTCTATAGATCGTATCTGATATCAGTGTATATGACCTTACACCTTATCTTATATTCCTCTATAGATCATATCTGATATCAGTGTATATGGCCTTACACCTTCTTATATTCTATAGATCGTATCTGATATCAGTGTATATGGCCTTACACCTTCTTATATTCCTCTATAGATCGTATCTGATATCAGTGTATATGACCTTATACCTTATCTTATATTCCACTATAGATCGTACCTGATATCAGTGTATATGGCCTTACACCTTATCTTATATTCCTCTATAGATCGTACCTGATATCAGTGTATATGGCCTTATACCTTATCTTATATTCCTCTATAGATCGTATCTGATATCAGTGTATATGGCCTTACACCTTCTTGTATTCCTCTATAGATCGTATCTGATATCAGTGTATATGGCACACCTTATCTTATATTCCTCTATAGATCGTATCTGATATCAGTGTATATGGCCTTAAACCTTATCTTATATTCCTCTATAGATCGTATCTGATATCAGTGTATATGGCCTTAAACCTTATCTTATATTCCTCTATAGATCGTATCTGATATCAGTGTATATGGCCTTACACCTTATCTTATATTCCTCTATAGATCATATCTGATATCAGTGTATATGGCCTTACACCTTATCTTATATTCCTCTATAGATCATATCTGATATCAATGTATATGGCCTTACACCTTATCTTATATTCCTCTACAGATCATACCTGATATCAGTGTATATGGCCTTACACCTTCTTATATTCCTCTATAGATCGTACCTGATATCAGTGTATATGGCACACCTTATCTTATATTCCTCTATAGATCGTATCTGATATCAGTGTATATGGCCTTACACCTTCTTATATTCCTCTATAGATCGTATCTGATATCAGTGTATATGGCCTTACACATTCTTGTATTCCTCTATAGATCGTACTTGATATCAGTGTATATGGCCTTACACCTTATCTTATATTCCTCTATAGATCGTATCTGATATCAGTGTATATGGCCTTACACCTTCTCTTATATTCCTCTATAGATCGTATCTGATATCAGTGTATATGGCCTTACACCTTATCTTATATTCTATAGATCGTATCTGATATCAGTGTATATGGCCTTACACCTTCTCTTATATTCCTCTATAGATCATATCTGATATCAGTGTATATGGCCTTACACCTTCTTATATTCCTCTATAGATCGTATCTGATATCAGTGTATATGGCCTTACACCTTATCTTATATTCCTCTATAGATCGTATCTGATATCAGTGTATATGGCCTTACACCTTCTCTTATATTCCTCTATAGATCGTATCTGATATCAGTGTATATGGCCTTACACCTTATCTTATATTCTATAGATCGTATCTGATATCAGTGTATATGGCCTTACACCTTCTCTTATATTCCTCTATAGATCATATCTGATATCAGTGTATATGGCCTTACACCTTATCTTATATTCTATAGATCGTACCTGATATCAGTGTATATGGCCTTACACCTTATCTTATATTCCTCTATAGATCGTATCTGATATCAGTGTATATGGCCTTACACCTTATCTTATATTCCTCTATAGATCGTACCTGATATCAGTGTATATGGCCTTACACCTTATCTTATATTCCTCTATAGATCTATCTGATATCAGTGTATATGACCTTACACCTTCTTATATTCCTCTATAGATCGTATCTGATATCAGTGTATATGGCCTTACACCTTATCTTATATTCTATAGATCGTATCTGATATCAGTGTATATGGCCTTACACCTTCTTATATTCCTCTATATATCGTATCTGATATCAGTGTATATGGCCTTACACCTTCTCTTATATTCCTCTATAGATCATATCTGATATCAGTGTATATGGCCTTACACCTTATCTTATATTCTATAGATCGTACCTGATATCAGTGTATATGGCCTTACACCTTATCTTATATTCCTCTATAGATCGTATCTGATATCAGTGTATATGGCCTTACACCTTATCTTATATTCCTCTATAGATCGTACCTGATATCAGTGTATATGGCCTTACACCTTATCTTATATTCCTCTATAGATCTATCTGATATCAGTGTATATGACCTTACACCTTCTTATATTCCTCTATAGATCGTATCTGATATCAGTGTATATGGCCTTACACCTTCTTATATTCTATAGATCGTATCTGATATCAGTGTATATGGCCTTACACCTTCTTATATTCCTCTATAGATCGTATCTGATATCAGTGTATATGACCTTATACCTTATCCTATATTCCACTATAGATCGTACCTGATATCAGTGTATATGGCCTTACACCTTATCTTATATTCCTCTATAGATCGTACCTGATATCAGTGTATATGGCCTTATACCTTATCTTATATTCCTCTATAGATCGTATCTGATATCAGTGTATATGGCCTTACACCTTATATTATATTCCTCTATAGATCGTACCTGATATCAGTGTATATGGCATTACACCTTATCTTATATTCCTCTATAGATCGTATCTGATATCAGTGTATATGGCCTTACACCTTCTTGTATTCCTCTATAGATCGTATCTGATATCAGTGTATATGGCACACCTTATCTTATATTCCTCTATAGATCATATCTGATATCAGTGTATATGGCCTTACACCTTATCTTATATTCCTCTATAGATCATATCTGATATCAGTGTATATGGCCTTACACCTTATCTTATATTCCTCTATAGATCATATCTGATATCAATGTATATGGCCTTACACCTTATCTTATTCCTCTACAGATCATACCTGATATCAGTGTATATGGCCTTACACCTTCTTATATTCCTCTATAGATCGTACCTGATATCAGTGTATATGGCACACCTTATCTTATATTCCTCTATAGATCGTATCTGATATCAGTGTATATGGCCTTACACCTTATCTATATGGCCTTACACCTTATCTTATATTCCTCTATAGATCGTATCTGATATCAGTGTATATGGCCTTACACCTTCTTGTATTCCTCTATAGATCGTATCTGATATCAGTGTATATGGCCTTACACCTTATCTTATATTCCTCTATAGATCGTATTTGATAACAGTGTATATGGCCTTACACCTTCTTGTATTCCTCTATAGATCGTATCTGATATCAGTGTATATGGCCTTACACCTTATATTATATTCCTCTATAGATCGTATCTGATATCAGTGTATATGGCCTTACACCTTATCTTATATTCCTCTATAGATCGTACCTGATATCAGTGTATATGGCCTTACACCTTATCTTATATTCCTCTATAGATCGTATCTGATATCAGTGTATATGGCCTTACACCTTATCTTATATTCCTCTATAGATCGTATCTGATATCAGTGTATATGGCATTACACCTTATCTTATATTCCTCTATAGATCGTATCTGATATCAGTGTATATGGCCTTACACCTTATCTTATATTCCTCTATAGATCGTACCTGATATCAGTGTATATGGCCTTATACCTTCTTATATTCCTCTATAGATCGTATCTGATATCAGTGTATATGACCTTACACCTTATTATATTCTTCTATAGATCGTACCTGATATCAGTGTATATGGCCTTATACCTTCTCTTATATTCCTCTATAGATCGTATCTGATATCAGTGTATATGGCATTACACCTTATCTTATATTCCTCTATAGATCGTATCTGATATCAGTGTATATGGCCTTACACCTTCTTATATTCCTCTATAGATCGTATCTGATATCAGTGTATATGGCCTTACACCTTATTATATTCCTCTATAGATCGTATCTGATATCAGTGTATATGGCCTTACACCTTATCTTATATTCCTCTATAGATCGTATCTGATATCAGTGTATATGGCCTTACACCTTCTTATATTCCTCTATAGATCGTATCTGATATCAGTGTATATGGCCTTACACCTTCTTATATTCCTCTATAGATCTATCTGATATCAGTGTATATGGCCTTACACCTTATCTTATATTCCTCTATAGATCTTACCTGATATCAGTGTATATGGCCTTACACCTTATCTTATATTCCTCTATAGATCGTATCTGATATCAGTGTATATGGCCTTACACCTTCTTATATTCCTCTATAGATCGTATCTGATATCAGTGTATATGGCCTTACACCTTATCTTATATTCCTCTATAGATCGTATCTGATATCAGTGTATATGGCCTTACACCTTATATTATATTCCTCTATAGATCGTACCTGATATCAGTGTATATGGCATTACACCTTATCTTATATTCCTCTATAGATCGTATCTGATATCAGTGTATATGGCACACCTTATCTTATATTCCTCTATAGATCGTATCTGATATCAGTGTATATGGCCTTAAACCTTATCTTATATTCCTCTATAGATCGTATCTGATATCAGTGTATATGGCCTTAAACCTTATCTTATATTCCTCTATAGATCATATCTGATATCAGTGTATATGGCCTTACACCTTATCTTATATTCCTCTATAGATCATATCTGATATCAGTGTATATGGCCTTACACCTTATCTTATATTCCTCTATAGATCATATCTGATATCAATGTATATGGCCTTACACCTTATCTTATATTCCTCTACAGATCATACCTGATATCAGTGTATATGGCCTTACACCTTCTTATATTCCTCTATAGATCGTACCTGATATCAGTGTATATGGCACACCTTATCTTATATTCCTCTATAGATCGTATCTGATATCAGTGTATATGGCCTTACACCTTCTTGTATTCCTCTATAGATCGTACCTGATATCAGTGTATATGGCCTTACACCTTATCTTATATTCCTCTATAGATCGTATTTGATATCAGTGTATATGGCCTTACACCTTATCTTATATTCTATAGATCGTATCTGATATCAGTGTATATGGCCTTACACCTTCTTATATTCCTCTATAGATCGTATCTGATATCAGTGTATATGACCTTACACCTTATTATATTCTTCTATAGATCGTACCTGATATCAGTGTATATGGCCTTATACCTTCTCTTATATTCCTCTATAGATCGTATCTGATATCAGTGTATATGGCATTACACCTTATCTTATATTCCTCTATAGATCGTATCTGATATCAGTGTATATGGCCTTACACCTTCTTATATTCCTCTATAGATCGTATCTGATATCAGTGTATATGACCTTACACCTTATCTTATATTCCTCTATAGATCGTATCTGATATCAGTGTATATGGCCTTACACCTTATCTTATATTCCTCTATAGATCGTATCTGATATCAGTGTATATGACCTTAAACCTTCTTATATTCCTCTATAGATCGTACCTGATATCAGTGTATATGGCCTTACACCTTATCTTATATTCCTCTATAGATCGTACCTGATATCAGTGTATATGGCCTTACACCTTATCTTATATTCCTCTATAGATCGTATCTGATATCAGTGTATATGACCTTATACCTTATCTTATATTCCTCTATAGATCGTATCTGATATCAGTGTATATGGCCTTACACCTTATCTTATATTCCTCTATAGATCGTATCTGATATCAGTGTATATGGCCTTACACCTTATCTTATATTCCTCTATAGATCGTACCTGATATCAGTGTATATGGCCTTACACCTTCTTATATTCCTCTATAGATCATATCTGATATCAGTGTATATGGCCTTACACCTTCTTATATTCCTCTATAGATCGTATCTGATATCAGTGTATATGGCCTTACACCTTATCTTATATTCCTCTATAGATCGTACCTGATATCAGTGTATATGGCCTTACACCTTATCTTATATTCCTCTATAGATCGTACCTGATATCAGTGTATATGGCCTTACACCTTATCTTATATTCCTCTATAGATCGTATCTGATATCAGTGTATATGGCCTTATACCTTATCTTATATTCCTCTATAGATCGTATCTGATATCAGTGTATATGGCCTTACACCTTATCTTATATTCCTCTATAGATCGTATCTGATATCAGTGTATATGGCCTTACACCTTATCTTATATTCCTCTATAGATCGTATCTGATATCAGTGTATATGGCCTTACACCTTATCTTATATTCCTCTATAGATCATATCTGATATCAGTGTATATGGCCTTACACCTTCTTATATTCCTCTATAGATCGTATCTGATATCAGTGTATATGGCCTTACACCTTATCTTATATTCCTCTATAGATCGTATCTGATATCAGTGTATATGGCCTTACACCTTATCTTATATTCCTCTATAGATCGTACCTGATATCAGTGTATATGGCCTTACACCTTCTTATATTCCTCTATAGATCGTATCTGATATCAGTGTATATGGCCTTACACCTTATCTTATATTCCTCTATAGATCGTATCTGATATCAGTGTATATGGCCTTACACCTTATCTTATATTCCTCTATAGATCGTATCTGATATCAGTGTATATGGCCTTACACCTTCTTATATTCCTCTATAGATCGTATCTGATATCAGTGTATATGGCCTTACACCTTATTATATTCCTCTATAGATCGTATCTGATATCAGTGTATATGGCCTTACACCTTATCTTATATTCCTCTATAGATCGTATCTGATATCAGTGTATATGGCCTTACACCTTCTTATATTCCTCTATAGATCGTATCTGATATCAGTGTATATGGCCTTACACCTTCTTATATTCCTCTATAGATCTATCTGATATCAGTGTATATGGCCTTACACCTTATCTTATATTCCTCTATAGATCTTACCTGATATCAGTGTATATGGCCTTACACCTTATCTTATATTCCTCTATAGATCGTATCTGATATCAGTGTATATGGCCTTACACCTTCTTATATTCCTCTATAGATCGTACCTGATATCAGTGTATATGGCCTTACACCTTATCTTATATTCCTCTATAGATCGTATCTGATATCAGTGTATATGACCTTATACCTTCTCTTATATTCCTCTATAGATCGTATCTGATATCAGTGTATATGGCCTTACATCTTATCTTATATTCCTCTATAGATCGTATCTGATATCAGTGTATATGGCCTTACACCTTATCTTATATTCCTCTATAGATCGTATCTGATATCAGTGTATATGGCCTTACACCTTATCTTATATTCCTCTATAGATCGTATCTGATATCAGTGTATATGGCCTTACACCTTATCTTATATTCCTCTATAGATCGTATCTGATATCAGTGTATATGGCCTTACACCTTCTTATATTCCTCTATAGATCTATCTGATATCAGTGTATATGGCCTTACACCTTCTTATATTCCTCTATAGATCTATCTGATATCAGTGTATATGGCCTTACACCTTCTTATATTCCTCTATAGATCGTATCTGATATCAGTGTATATGGCCTTACATCTTCTTATATTCCTCTATAGATCGTATCTGATATCAGTGTATATGGCCTTACACCTTCTTATATTCCTCTATAGATCGTATCTGATATCAGTGTATATGGCCTTATACCTTGTCTTATATTCCTCTATAGATCGTATCTGATATCAGTGTATATGGCCTTACACCCAGTGGCGTAGCGTGGGTTGTCAGCACCCGGGGCAAGGCAAGTAATTTGCGCCCCCCCCCCCCAACCTGTGGACTTTTAGCTATCCCTGAGTCCCTTCAAATACAATAGTACTGACCTACCGGATTCCTATACTGACCACTACACTGAGAACTACACTGTCCACTACACTACATTGTCCACTACACTGACCACTATACTATACTGACCACTATACTACACTGACCACTACACTGACCACCATACTACACTACACTTGACCACTATACTACACTACACTGTCCACTATACTACATTATACTGACCACCATACTACACTGACCACCATACTACACTGACCACCATACTACACTACACTGTCCACTATACTACATTACACTGTCCATTATACTACACTACATTGACCACCATACTACACTGTCCACTATACTACACTATACTGACCACCATACTACACTGTCCACTATACTACACTGTTCACTATACTACATTATACTGACCACCACACTACACTGACCACCACACTAACCACTACACTGACCACTATACTACACTGACCACCATACTACACTGACCACACTACACTGTCCACTATACTACACTATACTGACCACCATACTACACTGACCACTACACTGACCACCATACTACGCTGACCACCATACTACGCTGACCACCATACTACGCTGACCACCATACTACGCTGACCACCATACTACACTGTCCACTACACTGACCACCATACTACACTGACCACTATACTACACTATACTGTCCACCATACTACACTGTCCACCATACTACACTAACCACTACACTGACCACTATACTACACACTACACTGTCCACTACACTACACTATACTGACCAGCATACTACACTGTCCACTATACTACACTATACTGACCACCATACTACACTATACTGTCCACCATACTACACTGTCCACTACACTACACTGTCCACCATACTACACTACACCATACTGACCACTATACTATACTACACTAACCACTATACTCAGGCCCAGATTAAGAGCATCATGGCCTGGTGCTAAGGATGTTGGTGGGCCTTTTTATGAAAATAAATAAAATGAAAACGCAAACAATTTTTTTGTGAAATTTAAATTAAAGAGAGAGAGGGGGGGGAGAGAGAGAGAGAGAGAGGGGGGGGGGGAGAGAGAGAGAGAGAGAGAGAGAGAGAGGGGGGGGGAGAGAGAGAGAGAGAGAGAGAGAGAGAGAGAGAGAGAGGGGGGGGGGGGGGAGAGAGAGAGAGAGAGAGAGAGAGAGAGAGAGAGAGAGAGAGAGAGAGAGAGAGGGGGGGGGGGAGAGGGGGGAGAGAGAGAGAGAGAGAGAGAGAGAGAGAGGGGGGGAGAGAGAGAGAGGGGGGAGAGAGAGAGAGGGGGGAGAGAGAGAGAGGAGAGAGAGAGAGAGAGAGAGAGGGGGAGAGAGAGAGAGAGAGAGAGAGAGAGAGAGGGGGAGAGAGAGAGAGAGAGGGAGAGGGAGAGGGAGAGGGAGAGAGAGAGAGAGAGAGAGAGAGAGAGAGAGAGAGAGAGAGAGAGAGAGAGAGAGAGAGAGAGAGAGAGAGAGAGAGAGAGAGAGAGAGAGAGAGAGAGAGAGAGAGAGAGAGAGAGAGAGAGAGAGAGAGAGAGAGAACAGGGTGAAAGAGAGGGGATTGAGAGAGAGAGGGGGGTGGGAGTGAGGGGGTGAGTCTGTAGGGGGCACAGCATAGTACATTACACAGGAGGGGGGGTTATAGCACAGTACATCACATGGTTGGCACAACACATTACATGGTGGATACATGGATACAGCACATTTAATGGCGGGCACAGCACATTACGCGGTTGGCACTGCCCAATACAGCACATTACAAGGTAGGCACAGTACATTATATGGTGAGCACAGCACATGACATGGTTGGTACTGCACAACACAACACATTTCATGGTGGGCACTGCATGACACAGCACATTACATGGTGGGTACAGCGCATTACATGGGGGGCACTGCATGACACAGCACATTACATGGTGGGTACAGCGCATTACATGGGGGGCACTGCATGACACAGCACATTACATGGTGGGTACAGCGCATTACATGGTGGGCACTGCATGGCACAGCACATGACGTGGTGGGCACAGCGCATTACATGGTGGGCACTGAATGGCACATAACATTACATGGTGGGCACAACACATTACATGGTGGGCACTGCATGGCATAGCACGTTTCATGGTGGGAAATGCAACTGCACATTACATGTTAGGAACTGCACATGACATGGTGGGCACTGCAAGGCACAGCATGACATCGTGGCACTGCACATCACATGAAGGGCAATGCAATGCACAGCACATGACATTGTTCAGCACAGCGCATTACATGGTGGGCACTGCAATGTACAGCAAATGACATACTGGACACAGCACATTACATGTTAGGAACTGCACATGACATGGTGGGCACTGTTGAACAGCACAGCACATTACACAGTGGGCACAACACACTACATGCTGGGCACAGCACATGGCAGGGTGGGCACAGCATAGCACATGACATGGTGGGAAGTGCACATTACACGGTGGGCACTGCATATTACATGGTGAGATCACTGTATGGCACAGCACATGACATGGTGGACACTGCAAATTACATAGCGGGCATTGCACATTACATGGTGGGCAATGCAAGGCACAGCACATGACATGGTGGGCACTGCAAGGCACAGCATGACATAGTGGGCACTGCACATCACATGAAGGGCAATGCAATGCACAGCACATGACATGGTCAGCACAGCGCATTACATGGTGGGCACTGCAATGTACAGCAAATGACATACTGGACACATCACATTACATGGGGGGCACTTCAAGGCACATGACATGACATGGTGGGCACAGCACATTACATGGGGACACTGCAATGCACATGACATGGTGGGCACAGCACATTACATGGGGACACTGCAATGCACATGACATGGTGGGCACAGCACATTACATAGGGGCACAGCACATTACATGGGGAGCACTGCAATGCACATAACAGGACATGGTGGGCACAGCACATTACATGGGGGGCACTGCAATGCACATGACAGGACATGGTGGGCACAGCACATTACATGGGGGGCACTGCAATGCACATGACAGGACATGGTGGGTACAGCACATTACATGGGGGGCACTGCAAGGCACATGACATGGTGGGCACAGCGCATTACATGGGGACACTGCAAGGCACATGACAGGACATGGTGGGCACAGCACATTACATGGGGGGCACTGCAAGGCACATGACATGGTGGGCACAGCACATTACATGGGGGGCACTGCAATGCACATGACATGGTGGGCACAGCACATTACATAGGGGCACAGCACATTACATGGGGGGCACTGCAATGCACATGACAGGACATGGTGGGCACAGCACATTACATGGGGGGCACTGCAATGCACATGACAGGACATGGTGGGCACAGCAACATTACATGGGGGGCACTGCAAGGCACATGACATGGTGGGCACAGCGCATTACATGGGGACACTGCAATGCACATGACATGGTGGGCACAGCACATTACATGGGGAGCACTGCAATGCACATAACAGGACATGGTGGGCACAGCACATTACATAGTGGGCACTGCAAGGCACATGACATGGTGGGCACAGCACATTACATGGGGGGCACTGCAAGGCACATGACATGGTGGGCACAGCGCATTACATGGGGACACTGCAATGCACATGACATGGTGGGCACAGCACATTACATGGGGAGCACTGCAATGCACATAACAGGACATGGTGGGCACAGCACATTACATAGTGGGCACTGCAAGGCACATGACATGGTGGGCACAGCACATTACATGGGGGGCACTGCAAGGCACATGACATGACATGGTGGGCACAGCACATTACATGGGGGGCACTGCAAGGCACATGACATGACATGGTGGGCACAGCACATTACATGGGGACACTGCAAGGCACATGACATGGTGGGCACAGAACATTACATGGGGGGCACTGCAAGGCACAAGAGAGCACATTACATGGGGGGGAGCAGCAGTCTGTCCCCTAGCACAATAATTACACAACATCCCCCTAACAAATGTACTGACCTTATCATAACAGCATGGGAGATGTCCTTCCTCCCGGGCTCCTGCTGGTTAGAACATCAGGCCTGGAGCCCTGACTATACTGTCCACTACACTGCCCCCCATAGTGACACTACACTGACCTCCATACTATACTACACTACACTGACCTCCATACTATACTACACTACACTGTCCTGCCTACAGTCTCTCTCTCGCCCCTCCCCCTCCCAGTAACATGACTCTCACTTACCTTCTTATCCTGGCTGCATGGATCCGGATGAGGAGGAGAACACAGCGGCGGCTCTGCTTGCTGCCATGTTCAGTATCCAGCGCCCTGTGATTGGGTGTATGGGGGTCATGTGCGGAGGCGGGGCGCCTCACATGACCCCCATACACCCAATCACAGGGCGCCGGACACTTAACATGGCGGCCGGAGCCCGGGGACACAAAATTAGAAATTAGGAGGAGGCAGCCAGTGACACACACTGGCGCCCCCCTAAATATTGCGCCCGGGGCCACGGCACCCCCTGCACCCCCCACGCTACGCCACTGCTTACACCTTATCTTATATTCCTCTATAGATCGTATCTGATATCAGTGTATATGGCCTTACACCTTATCTTATATTCCTCTATAGATCGTATCTGATATCAGTGTATATGGCCTTACACCTTATCTTATATTCCTCTATAGATCATATCTGATATCAGTGTATATGGCCTTACACCTTCTTATATTCCTCTATAGATCGTATCTGATATCAGTGTATATGGCCTTACACCTTATCTTACATTCCTCTATAGATCGTATCTGATATCAGTGTATATGGCCTTACACCTTATCTTATATTCCTCTATAGATCGTACCTGATATCAGTGTATATGGCCTTACACCTTCTTATATTCCTCTATAGATCGTATCTGATATCAGTGTATATGGCCTTACACCTTATCTTATATTCCTCTATAGATCGTATCTGATATCAGTGTATATGGCCTTACACCTTATCTTATATTCCTCTATAGATCGTATCTGATATCAGTGTATATGGCCTTACACCTTCTTATATTCCTCTATAGATCGTATCTGATATCAGTGTATATGGCCTTACACCTTATTATATTCCTCTATAGATCGTATCTGATATCAGTGTATATGGCCTTACACCTTATCTTATATTCCTCTATAGATCGTATCTGATATCAGTGTATATGGCCTTACACCTTCTTATATTCCTCTATAGATCGTATCTGATATCAGTGTATATGGCCTTACACCTTCTTATATTCCTCTATAGATCTATCTGATATCAGTGTATATGGCCTTACACCTTATCTTATATTCCTCTATAGATCTTACCTGATATCAGTGTATATGGCCTTACACCTTATCTTATATTCCTCTATAGATCGTATCTGATATCAGTGTATATGGCCTTACACCTTCTTATATTCCTCTATAGATCGTACCTGATATCAGTGTATATGGCCTTACACCTTATCTTATATTCCTCTATAGATCGTATCTGATATCAGTGTATATGACCTTATACCTTCTCTTATATTCCTCTATAGATCGTATCTGATATCAGTGTATATGGCCTTACATCTTATCTTATATTCCTCTATAGATCGTATCTGATATCAGTGTATATGGCCTTACACCTTATCTTATATTCCTCTATAGATCGTATCTGATATCAGTGTATATGGCCTTACACCTTATCTTATATTCCTCTATAGATCGTATCTGATATCAGTGTATATGGCCTTACACCTTATCTTATATTCCTCTATAGATCGTATCTGATATCAGTGTATATGGCCTTACACCTTCTTATATTCCTCTATAGATCTATCTGATATCAGTGTATATGGCCTTACACCTTCTTATATTCCTCTATAGATCTATCTGATATCAGTGTATATGGCCTTACACCTTCTTATATTCCTCTATAGATCGTATCTGATATCAGTGTATATGGCCTTACATCTTCTTATATTCCTCTATAGATCGTATCTGATATCAGTGTATATGGCCTTACACCTTCTTATATTCCTCTATAGATCGTATCTGATATCAGTGTATATGGCCTTATACCTTGTCTTATATTCCTCTATAGATCGTATCTGATATCAGTGTATATGGCCTTACACCTTATCTTATATTCCTCTATAGATCGTATCTGATATCAGTGTATATGGCCTTACACCTTCTTATATTCCTCTATAGATCGTTCCTGATATCAGTGTATATGGCCTTACACCTTCTTATATACCTCTATAGATCGTATCTGATATCAGTGTATATGGCCTTACACCTTATCTTATATTCCTCTATAGATCGTATCTGATATCAGTGTATATGGCCTTACACCTTCTTATATTCCTCTATAGATCGTTCCTGATATCAGTGTATATGGCCTTACACCTTCTTATATACCTCTATAGATCGTATCTGATATCAGTGTATATGGCCTTACACCTTATCTTATATTCCTCTATAGATCGTATCTGATATCAGTGTATATGGCCTTACACCTTATCTTATATTCCTCTATAGATCGTATCTGATATCAGTGTATATGGCCTTACACCTTATCTTATATTCCTCTATAGATCGTATCTGATATCAGTGTATATGGCCTTACACCTTCTTATATTCCTCTATAGATCGTACCTGATATCAGTGTATATGGCCTTACACCTTATCTTATATTCCTCCATAGATCGTATCTGATATCAGTGTATATGGCCTTACACCTTATCTTATATTCCTCTATAGATCATATCTGATATCAGTGTATATGGCCTTACACCTTCTTATATTCCTCTATAGATCGTACCTGATATCAGTGTATATGGCCTTACACCTTCTTATATTCCTCTATAGATCTATCTGATATCAGTGTATATGGCCTTACACCTTATCTTATATTCCTCTATAGATCGTACCTGATATCAGTGTATATGGCCTTACACCTTCTTATATTCCTCTATAGATCGTATCTGATATCAGTGTATATGGCCTTACACCTTCTTATATTCCTCTATAGATCTATCTGATATCAGTGTATATGGCCTTACACCTTATCTTATATTCCTCTATAGATCGTACCTGATATCAGTGTATATGGCCTTACACCTTCTTATATTCCTCTATAGATCGTATCTGATATCAGTGTATATGGCCTTACACCTTCTTATATTCCTCTATAGATCGTACCTGATATCAGTGTATATGGCCTTACACCTTATCTTATATTCCTCTATAGATCGTATCTGATATCAGTGTATATGACCTTACACCTTATCTTATATTCCTCTATAGATCGTACCTGATATCAGTGAATATGGCCTTACACCTTATCTTATATTCCTCTATAGATCTATCTGATATCAGTGTATATGGCCTTACACCTTCTTATATTCCTCTATAGATCGTATCTGATATCAGTGTATATGGCCTTATACCTTATCTTATATTCCTCTATAGATCGTATCTGATATCAGTGTATATGGCCTTACACCTTCTCATATTCCTCTATAGATCGTATCTGATATCAGTGTATATGGCCTTACACCTTATCTTATATTCCTCTATAGATCGTATCTGATATCAGTGTATATGGCCTTACACCTTCTCATATTCCTCTATAGATCGTATCTGATATCAGTGTATATGGCCTTACACCTTATCTTATATTCCTCTATAGATCGTATCTGATATCAGTGTATATGGCCTTACACCTTATTATATTCTTCTATAGATCGTACCTGATATCAGTGTATATGGCCTTATACCTTCTCTTATATTCCTCTATAGATCGTACCTGATATCAGTGTATATGGCCTTATACCTTCTCTTATATTCCTCTATAGATCGTATCTGATATCAGTGTATATGACCTTACACCTTATCTTATATTCCTCTATAGATCGTATCTGATATCAGTGTATATGGCCTTACACCTTATCTTATATTCCTCTATAGATCGTATCTGATATCAGTGTATATGGCCTTACACCTTCTTATATTCCTCTATAGATCGTATCTGATATCAGTGTATATGGCCTTACACCTTATCTTATATTCCTCTATAGATCGTATCTGATATCAGTGTATATGGCCTTACACCTTCTTATATTCCTCTATAGATCGTATCTGATATCAGTGTATATGACCTTACACCTTATCTTATATTCCTCTATAGATCATATCTGATATCAGTGTATATGGCCTTACACCTTCTTATATTCCTCTATAGATCGTACCTGATATCAGTGTATATGGCCTTACACCTTATCTTATATTCCTCTATAGATCGTATCTGATATCAGTGTATATGGCCTTACACCTTATCTTATATTCCTCTATAGATCGTATCTAATATCAGTGTATATGGCCTTACACCTTCTTATATTCCTCTATAGATCGTATCTGATATCAGTGTATATGGCCTTACACCTTATCTTATATTCTATAGATCGTACCTGATATCAGTGTATATGGCCTTACACCTTCTTATATTCTTCTATAGATCGTATCTGATATCAGTGTATATGGCCTTACACCTTATCTTATATTCTATAGATCGTACCTGATATCAGTGTATATGGCCTTACACCTTCTTATATTCCTCTATAGATCGTACCTGATATCAGTGTATATGGCCTTACACCTTCTTATATTCCTCTATAGATCGTATCTGATATCAGTGTATATGGCCTTACACCTTCTTATATTCCTCTATAGATCGTATCTGATATCAGTGTATATGGCCTTACACCTTATCTTATATTCCTCTATAGATCGTATCTGATATCAGTGTATATGACCTTACACCTTCTTATATTCTTCTATAGATCGTATCTGATATCAGTGTATATGGCCTTATACCTTCTTATATTCCTCTATAGATCGTACCTGATATCAGTGTATATGGCCTTACACCTTATCTTATATTCCTCTATAGATCGTATCTGATATCAGTGTATATGGCCTTACACCTTATTATATTCCTCTATAGATCGGATCTGATATCAGTGTATATGGCCTTACACCTTATCTTATATTCCTCTATAGATCGTACCTGATATCAGTGTATATGGCCTTACACCTTCTTATATTCCTCTATAGATCGTATCTGATATCAGTGTATATGGCCTTACACCTTGTCTTATATTCCTCTATAGATCGTATCTGATATCAGTGTATATGGCCTTACACCTTCTTATATTCCTCTATAGATCGTACCTGATATCAGTGTATATGGCCTTACACCTTATCTTATATTCCTCTATAGATCGTATCTGATATCAGTGTATATGGCCTTACACCTTCTCTTATATTCCTCTACAGATCGTACCTGATATCAGTGTATATGGCCTTACACCTTCTCTTATATTCCTCTATAGATCGTACCTGATATCAGTGTATATGGCCTTACACCTTCTTATATTCCTCTATAGATCGTATCTGATATCAGTGTATATGGCCTTACACCTTCTTATATTCCTCTATAGATCGTATCTGATATCAGTGTATATGGCCTTACACCTTATCTTATATTCCTCTATAGATCGTATCTGATATCAGTGTATATGGCCTTACACCTTCTTATATTCCTCTATAGATCGTATCTGATATCAGTGTATCTGGCCATACACCTTATCTTTTATTCCTCTATAGATCGTACCTGATATCAGTGTATATGGCCTTACACCTTATCTTATATTCCTCTGTAGATCGTACCTGATATCAGTGTATATGGCCTTACACCTTCTTATATTCCTCTATAGATCTATCTGATATCAGTGTATATGGCCTTACACCTTATCTTATATTCCTCTATAGATCGTATCTGATATCAGTGTATATGGCCTTACACCTTCTTATATTCCTCTATAGATCGTATCTGATATCAGTGTATATGGCCTTACACCTTCTTATATTCCTCTATAGATCGTATCTGATATCAGTGTATCTGGCCATACACCTTATCTTTTATTCCTCTATAGATCGTACCTGATATCAGTGTATATGGCCTTACACCTTATCTTATATTCCTCTATAGATCTATCTGATATCAGTGTATATGGCCTTACACCTTCTTATATTCCTCTATAGATCTATCTGATATCAGTGTATATGGCCTTACACCTTCTTATATTCCTCTATAGATCTATCTGATATCAGTGTATATGGCCTTACACCTTCTTATATTCCTCTATAGATCTATCTGATATCAGTGTATATGGCCTTACACCTTCTTATATTCCTCTATAGATCTATCTGATATCAGTGTATATGGCCTTACACCTTCTTATATTCCTCTATAGATCGTACCTGATATCAGTGTATATGGCCTTACACCTTATCTTATATTCCTCTATAGATCTATCTGATATCAGTGTATATGGCCTTACACCTTCTTATATTCCTCTATAGATCTATCTGATATCAGTGTATATGGCCTTACACCTTCTTATATTCCTCTATAGATCTATCTGATATCAGTGTATATGGCCTTACACCTTCTTATATTCCTCTATATATCGTATCTGATATCAGTGTATATGACCTTATACCTTCTCTTATATTCCTCTATAGATCGTATCTGATATCAGTGTATATGGCCTTACACCTTCTTATATTCTATAGATCGTATCTGATATCAGTGTATATGGCCTTACACCTTATCTTATATTCCTCTATAGATCGTATCTGATATCAGTGTATATGACCTTATACCTTATCTTATATTCCACTATAGATCGTACCTGATATCAGTGTATATGGCCTTACACCTTATCTTATATTCCTCTATAGATCGTACCTGATATCAGTGTATATGGCCTTATACCTTATCTTATATTCCTCTATAGATCGTATCTGATATCAGTGTATATGGCCTTACACCTTATCTTATATTCCTCTATAGATCGTACCTGATATCAGTGTATATGGCATTACACCTTATCTTATATTCCTCTATAGATCGTATCTGATATCAGTGTATATGGCCTTACACCTTATCTTATATTCCTCTATAGATCGTATCTGATATCAGTGTATATGGCCTTACACCTTATCTTATATTCCTCTATAGATCGTATCTGATATCAGTGTATATGGCCTTAAACCTTATCTTATATTCCTCTATAGATCGTATCTGATATCAGTGTATATGGCCTTAAACCTTATCTTATATTCCTCTATAGATCGTACCTGATATCAGTGTATATGACCTTACACCTTATCTTATATTCCTCTATAGATCGTATCTGATATCAGTGTATATGACCTTACACCTTATCTTATATTCCTCTATAGATCATATCTGATATCAGTGTATATGACCTTACACCTTATCTTATATTCCTCTATAGATCATATCTGATATCAATGTATATGGCCTTACACCTTATCTTATATACCTCTACAGATCGTACCTGATATCAGTGTATATGGCCTTACACCTTCTTATATTCCTCTATAGATCGTACCTGATATCAGTGTATATGGCACACCTTATCTTATATTCCTCTATAGATCGTATCTGATATCAGTGTAAATGGCCTTACACCTTCTTGTATTCCTCTATAGATCGTACCTGATATCAGTGTATATGGCCTTACACCTTATCTTATATTCCTCTATAGATCGTATTTGATATCAGTGTATATGGCCTTACACCTTATATTATATTCCTCTATAGATCGTATCTGATATCAGTGTATATGGCCTTACATCTTATCTTATATTCCTCTATAGATCGTATCTGATATCAGTGTATATGGCCTTACACGTTATCTTATATTCCTCTATAGATCGTATCTGATATCAGTGTATATGGCCTTACACCTTATCTTATATTCCTCTATAGATCGTATCTGATATCAGTGTATATGGCCTTACACGTTATCTTATATTCCTCTATAGATCGTATCTGATATCAGTGTATATGGCCTTACACCTTATCTTATATTCTATAGATCGTATCTGATATCAGTGTATATGGCCTTACATCTTATCTTATATTCCTCTATAGATCGTATCTGATATCAGTGTATATGGCCTTACACGTTATCTTATATTCCTCTATAGATCGTATTTGATATCAGTGTATATGGTCTTACACCTTATCTTATATTCTATAGATCGTACCTGATATCAGTGTATATGGCCTTACACCTTATATTATATTCCTCTATAGATCGTATCTGATATCAGTGTATATGGCCTTACATCTTATCTTATATTCCTCTATAGATCGTATCTGATATCAGTGTATATGGCCTTACACCTTATCTTATATTCCTCTATAGATCGTATCTGATATCAGTGTATATGGCCTTACACCTTATCTTATATTCCTCTATAGATCGTATCTGATATCAGTGTATATGGCCTTACACCTTATCTTATATTCCTCTATAGATCGTACCTGATATTAGTGTATATGGCCTTACACCTTATCTTATATTCCTCTATAGATCGTATCTGATATCAGTGTATATGGCCTTACACCTTCTCTTATATTCCTCTACAGATCGTATCTGATATCAGTGTATATGGCCTTACACCTTCTTATATTCCTCTATAGATCGTATCTGATATCAGTGTATATGGCCTTACACCTTCTTATATTCCTCTATAGATCGTATCTGATATCAGTGTATATGGCCTTACACCTTCTTATATTCCTCTATAGATTGTATCTGATATCAGTGTATATGGCCTTACACCTTATCTTATATTCCTCTATAGATCGTACCTGATATCAGTGTATATGGCCTTACACCTTATCTTATATTCCTCTATAGATCGTATCTGATATCAGTGTATATGGCCTTACACCTTATCTTATATTCCTCTATAGATCGTACCTGATATCAGTGTATATGGCCTTACACCTTCTTGTATTCTTGTCCACCAGTGCAGCCTATGTCTGCCAGTGCAGCCTGTGTTCCCAGTGCAGCCTGTGTTCCCAGTACAACCTGTGTCTGCCGTGCAGCCTATGTCCGCCAGTGCAGCCTGTGTCCCCAGTACAACCTGTGTCTGCCAGTGCAGCCTGTGTCCCCAGTACAACCTGTGTCTGCCGTGCAGCCTATGTCCGCCAGTGCAGCCTGTGTCCCCAGTGCAGCCTGTGTCCACCAGTGCAGCCTGTGTCCACCAGTGCAGCCTGTGTCCCCAGTGCAGCCTGTGTCTGCCAGTGCAGCCTGTGTCTGCCAGTGCAGCCTGTGTTCCCAGTGCAGCCTGTGTCCCCAGTGTAGCCTGTGTCCCCAGTGCAGCCTGTGTCCGCCAGTGCAGCCTGTGTCCGCCAGTGCAGCCTGTGTTCTCAGTGTAGCCTGTGTCCCCAGTGCAGCCTGTGTCCGCCAGTGCAGCCTGTGTCCACCAGTGCAGCCTGTGTCCACCAGTGCAGCCTTTGTCCGCCAGTGCAGCCTGTGTCCCCAGTGCAGCCTGTGTCTGCCAGTGCAGCCTGTGTTCCCAGTACAGCCTGTGTCTCCAGTACAGCCTATGTCCGCCAGTGCAGCCTGTGTTCCCAGTGTAGCCTGTGTCCCCAGTGCAGCCTGTGTCCCCAGTGCAGCCTGTGTCCGCCAGTGCAGCCTGTGTCCCCAGTGCAGCCTGTGTCTGCCAGTGCAGCCTGTGTCCGCCAGTGCAGCCTGTGTCCGCTAGTGCAGCCTGTGTCCCCAGTACAACCTGTGTCCCCAGTACAACCTGTGTCTGCCGTGCAGCATGTGTCCCCAGTGCAGCCTATGTCCGCCAGTGCAGCCTGTGTCTGCCGTGCAGCCTGTGTCCCCAGTGCAGCCTGTGTCTGCCAGTGCAGCCTGTGTCCCCAGTGCAGCCTGTGTCCACCAGTGCAGCCTGTGTCCACTAGTGCAGCCTGTGTCCGCCAGTGCAGCCTGTGTCCCCAGTGCAGTCTGTGTCTGCCAGTGCAGCCTGTGTCTGCCAGTGCAGCCTGTGTCCCCAGTACAGCCTGTGTCCGCCAGTGCAGCCTGTGTCCGCCAGTGCAGCCTGTGTCCCCAGTGCAGCCTGTGTTCCCAGTGTAGCCTGTGTCCCCAGTGCAGCCTGTGTCCCCAGTGCAGCCTGTGTCCCCAGTGCAGCCTGTGTCCCCAGTGCAGCCTGTGTCTGCCAGTGCAGCCTGTGTTCCAAGTGCAGCCTGTGTTCCCAGTGTAGCCTTTGTCCCCAGTGTAGCCTTTGTCCCCAGTGCAGCCTGTGTCCCCAGTGCAGCCTGTGTCCCCAGTGCAGCCTGTGTCGGCCAGTGCAGCCTGTGTCCGCCAGTGCAGCCTGTGTCCGCCAGTGCAGCCTGTGTCACTAATGCAGCCTACCTGTGCAGGGGAAAAGAGATGAGAGCTGCCACCACCGCCTGGTTGATCAGAGCGTGGGGAACAAAATAAATCCATGTGTGTTCCCCCCCATGCTCCGTCATATACAGCCCCTCCCAGGATTGGACGGGTGATCTGTCTATTAAAGTGCCCGGACAAAGAGGAGGGGTTGTATATGATGGCACGCCACGGGGAACACACAGCGATTGAAATTAAAGCGGTTATGTTCCCCGTGCTCTGATCAACCAGGCGGCGGCTCTCATCCCTCTTCCTCCTACGATCGCTGGGAGAACGGCTCCCATACAACTAGGGTTGCCACCTGTCCGAATCACCTGGACAGTTTGGGTTTGGAATCATTTGTTCGGGTTTCAGACCTCCTGAAACCCGTACACATTATTTAGACCTGACTATGGGGTTGCAGTTCTGTAAGCCAAGAGTGTGTTACACTCTCTTTCACACTGCCCAAAGCCAGCACTAACAATTACCCCTCCCCCCAGACAGACAGGAGATACCTTATATCTATATAGATAGTCTTGTTTGACTTGGTATATACCTCCCGTTTTATTATTTATTTATAGTCCACGATTCATCTTTATGTGGCACATTAGAGATAAACACGAGTATATTCAGGTATATTGAAATGCTTCTAACCAAAAAACATGGCTGCTATACATCAATCTACAGAAGTAGAGACAAATCACATCTTAACCACAACAAAATGGCCCATGTATACTATCTGTTGGCCTATGGCAAAATGGCTGCCATGTAAATAATAGGGCGCCCCCTGGTGGCCACAGTGCGGTACTGCAGCCCCTCTGTAATACCCCCTGTGTTATACAAGGACTATGTATTATTGCCTCGAGGTCGCCACCTGGTGGCCACAATGCGGTACTGCATCCCCTGTGAAATACAAGGACTATGTTTTATTGCTTCGATGTCGCCACCTGGCGGCCACTGTGCGGTACTACAGCCCCTATAATACAGGCACTATGTATTATTGCCTCGAGGTCGCCACCTGGCGGTCACAGTGCGGTACTGCATCTCCTCTGTTATACAAGGACTAAGTATTATTGCCTCGAGGTCTCCACCTGTCGGCCACAGTGCGGTACTACAGCCCCTATAATACAAGCACTATGTGTTATTGCCGGAAGGGCGCCACCTCGTGGCCACAGTGCGGTACTGTAGCCCTTCTGTAATGCAAGCACTATGTATTATTGCCTCGAGGTCGCCACCTGGCGGTCACAGTGCGGTACTGCATCTCCTGTGTTATACAAGGACTATGTTTTATTGCCTCGAGGTCGCCACCTGGCGGCCACTGTGCGGTACTACAGTCCCTATAATACAAGCACTATGTATTATTGCCTCGAGGTCGCCACCTGGCGGTCACAGTGCGGTACTGCATCTCCTGTGATATTCAAGGACTATGTTTTATTGCCTCGAGGTCGCCACCTGGCGGTCACAGTGCGGTACTGCATCTCCTCTGTTATACAATGACTATGTAGAATTGTCTCAAATTCGCCACCTGGCGGCCACAGTGCGGTACTACAGCCCCTATAATCCAAGCACTATGTATTATGGCCTCGAGGTCGCCACCTGGCCGTCACAGTACGGTACTGCATCTCCTCTGTTATACAAGCACTATGTAGTATTGCCTCGAGTTCGCCACCTGGCGGCCACAGTGCGGTACTGCATCCCCTGTGTAATACAAGGACCATGTATTATTGCCTCGAGGTCTCCACCTGGTGGCCATAGTGCGGTACTGCTGCCCCTATAATACAAGCACTATGTATTATTGCCGGAAGGTCGCCACCTCGTGGCCACAGTGCGGTACTGCAGCCCTTCTGTGACGCACGCACTATGTATTATTGCCTCGAGGTCACCACCTGGCGGTCACAGTGCGGTACTGCAGCCCCTATAATACAAGCACTATGTATAATTGCCTCGAGGTCGCCACCTGGCGGTCACAGTGCGGTACTGCTGCCCCTTATAATACAAGCACTAGGTATTATTACCGGAAGGACGCCACCTCGTGGCCACAGTGCGGTACTGCAGCCCCTATAATACAAGCACTATGTATAATTGCCTCGAGGTCTCCACCTGGCGGCCACAGTGCGGTACTACAGCCCCTATAATACAAGCACTACGTATAATTGCCTCGAGGTCGCCACCTGGCGGTCAAGGTGCGGTACTGCATCTCCTGTGTTATACAAGCACTACGTATAATTGCCTCGAGGTCGCCACCTGGCGGCCACAGTGCGGTACTGCATCTCCTCTGTTATACAAGCACTATGTAGAATTGTCTCAAATTCGCCACCTGGCGGTCACAGTGCGGTACTACAGCCCCTATAATACAAGCACTATGTATTATTGCCGGAAGGGCGCCACCTCGTGGCCACAGTGCGGTTCTGCAGCCCTTCTGTAATGCAAGCACTATGTATTATTTGCCTCGAGGTCGCCACCTGGCGGTCACGGTGCAGGACTGCATCTCCTGTGTTATACAAGGACCATATGTATTATTGCCTCGAGTTCGCCACCTGGCGGCCACAGTGCAGTACTACAGCCCCTATAATACAAGCACTATGTATAATTGCCTCGAGGTCGCCACCTGCCGGTCACAGTGCGGTACTACAGCCCCTATAATACAAGCACTATGTATTATTGCCTCGAGGTCTCCACCTGGCGGCCACAGTGCGGCACTGCATCTCCTGTGTAATACAAGGACTAAGTATTAGTGCCTCGAGGTCTCCACCTGGTGGCCACAGTGCAGTACTACAGCCCCTATAATACAAGCACTATGTATTATTGCCTCGAGGTCGCCTCCTGGCGGTCACAGTGCGGTACTGCATCTCCTCTGTTATACAAGGACAATGTAGAATTGTCTCAAATTTGCCACCTGGCGGCCACTGTGCGGTACTGCATCTCCTGTGTTATACAAGGACTAAGTATTAGTGCCTCGAGGTCTCCACCTGGTGGCCATAGTGCAGTACTACAGCCCCTATAATACAAGCACTATGTATTATTTGCCTCGAGGTCTCCACCTGGCGGCCACAGTGCGGTTCTGCAGCCCTTCTGTAATGCAAGCACTATGTATTATATGCCTCGAGGTCGCCACCTGGCGGTCACGGTGCGGTACTGCATCTCCTGTGTTATACAAGGACCATATGTATTATTGCTTCGAGGTCTCCACTTGGCGGCCACAGTGCGGTACTACAGCCCCTATAATACAAGCACTATGTATAATTGCCTCGAGGTCTCCACCTGGCGGTCACTGTGCGGTACTACAGCCCCTATAATACAAGCACTATGTATAATTGCCTCGAGGTCGCCACCTGGCGGTCACAGTACGGTACTGCATCTCCTGTGTTATACAAGGACTAAGTATTAGTGCCTCGAGGTCTCCACCTGGTGGCCATAGTGCAGTACTACAGCCCCTATAATACAAGCACTATGTATTATTGCCTCGAGGTCTCCACCTGGCGGCCACAGTGCGGTACTGCATCTCCTGTGTAATACAAGGACCATGTATTACTGCCTCGAGGTCTCCACCTGGTGGCCATAGTGCGGTACTGCTGCCCCTATAATACAAGCACTATGTATTATTGCCTCGAGGTCGCCACCTGGCGGTCACAGTGCGTTACTGCATCTCCTCTGTTATACAAGGACTATGTAGAATTGTCTCAAATTCGCCACCTGGCGGCCACAGTGCGGTACTACAGCCCCTATAATACAAGCACTATGTATTATGGCCTCGAGGTCGCCACCTGGCTGTCAGTACGGTACTGCATCTCCTCTGTTATACAAGCACTATGTAGTATTGCCTCGAGTTCGAGGAAACTTTATAAAACACAAATTTCTTTGGTGACCCCCATTGGGACACATCAAAAGACGTAATAGATGTCCTCACCCTTCCCTAATCGATCGAAACATACAAATTGGTTGAAATGATATTTTTTATGTTCAGGACAGATTTCTGGGTTGTCATTTGGGGTTTGGTGCCGCCATTGCCATCCTACCTCTGTAATCGCCGAGGTTTTCTCCGTCTGTCCTCCCACGCGGTCCCCGTTCTCCAGGGCATTCCTCGGCACGCTGTCCTCCTCCGGGGTCCCCAGGCGAGGTGTCGGACTCCTCTGGATGGGAGGTACAGGCTTTGTGACGGTCATCAACCGCTGCGAGGCGCTCCTCGGAACGGCGGGTTTGAGAGGCGTGTTCACAGAGTTCATGAACTCAGTCGGCGCTGTCATGGTAACAACCAGAAACAATTTACACCTCTTTGTAACATTCTACATACTGAAGATAATATCTAAAAAGGAGATTCGGGCATTGAACCGCTAATAATTAGTACTTTAACCACGTTTATACCAGAGGCTTTTTTTCTATTAAAATGCACATTTTATGCCTGAAGATTAGTTATAACCCCCAAACACTTTATTAGGTCCTCCTTGCTAGTAGCGGGTTGGACCCCTTTTATTAGGTCCACCTTGCTAGTAGCGGGTTGAACCCCCTTTATTAGGTCCCCCTTGCTAGCAGCAGGTTGGAACCCCATTATTAGGTCCACCTTGCTAGCAGTTGGTTGGACCCCCTTTATTAGGACCCCCTTGCTAGTAGCGGGTTGGACACCCTTTATTAGGTCCCCCTTGCTAATAGCAGGTTGGACCACCTTTATTAGGTCCCCCTTACTAGTAGCGGGTTGGACCCCCTTTATTAGGTCCCCCTTACTATTAGCGGGTTGGACCCCCTTTATTAGGTCCCCCTTACTAGTAGCGGGTTGGACCACCTTTATTAGGTCCCCCTTGCTAGTAGCAGGTTGGACCCCCTTTATTAGGACCCCCTTGCTAGTAGCGGGTTGGACGCCCTTTATTAGGACCCCCTTGCTAGTAGCGGGTTGGACGCCCTTTATTAGGTCCCCCTTGCTAGTAGCGAGTTGGACCACCTTTATTAGGTCCCCCTTACTAGTAGCGGGTTGGACCCCCTTTATTAGGTCCCCCTTACTAGTAGCGGGTTGGACCCCCTTTATTAGGTCCCCCTTGCTAGTAGCGGGTTGGACCCCCTTTATTAGGTCCACCTTGCTAGTAGCAGGTTGGACCCCCTTTATTAGGTCCCCCTTGCTAGTAGCGGGTTGGACCCCCTTTATTAAGTCCACCTTGCTAGTAGTGGGTTGGACCCCCTTTATTAGGTCCCCCTTGCTAGTAGTAGGTTGGACCCCCTTTATTAGGTCCACCTTGCTAGTAGCGGGTTGGAGCTGAAGCTGAACTGAAGCTGATCAAGTGCAGATTGTGCTTGATCAGCTTCTTTCCCAGCCTGAACTTGTCACTTCCAGGTTAACTCACCGGGGGAGACATCTCTCTATTCCACCAGCCAAAACCCACCATGCCCAAAAGAGCAGAAGCCTTGGCTATATGGTGGGGGTAATCGGGTTGGGGAGTGGTACTTGGGGGGAGGTATATAGTGGAAGTGACCAGGCTGCTTCCACCAGAAAGCCAACAATCAGATGACAGATGTAGGCAGAGCCCCACCGTTTAGACCCCCTTATTACCAGCCAAGTTTTTAAACGGCACTGGTAGACAAGTGGATAAGGAGACCTGAATGTAGGTATAAGAAGAAGACCATTGCTGACCTCTCCTTGCCCTTCAATATTTTGACAACCCTAAAGAAGTCTTCCTTGCCCTTCCATTGCCCATTGTACTCCAAGCCCACAGGAGCAGTAGCGGAGCCTAGGTGATATGATGGGGGTAGGCGGGTTGGGGAGAGGTACTTGGGGGGGTTATATAGTGGAAGTGACCAGGCTGCTTCCACCAGAAAGCCAACCAATCAGACGACATTTGTAAGCAGAGCCCCGGCTGCGTTTAAAATCCCTATAAACAGCGCTGGCAGACAAGTGGATAAGGAGACCTGTACTAGAAGTATAAGGAGAAGGCCATTGCTAAATTCCTGACCTCTCCTTGGAAAATGCTGGCCATCAATCTGGTCCATTGTCCTTCAATATTCTGACAAGTCAACCCTGAAGAAGTCTGCTGACCAGGAGTTTTAACTTGGCTTTGACTTTCTAATATGCATGCTTCTCCTGGGATGGTGCCTAGTTCCCTCAGACAGCCAGGCACCTAGCATTCTCACCTCTCAGTACAGGTCTCCTTTTAGGATTCAGCTGTGTGCCCCCAAATTTTCATTATTTCAGGGTATTGGTTGGTCTTACCTCCTCTGGCACTGTAGCTTTCAGACATCTTCCGTTTCAGTTTGTCCTTCAGCCGGGCTGTCTCCAGGGTGGCGCTGTCCACCTCCTTATGCCTCTGGTTCTTAAAAAGGGGGTCACTATTTCCCTCCAAGTCCAGCGGTGGAGGCAGGATGTCTGTCTGAAGGTCATCCCCACCCCACAAGTAGGACCTCTTCATCTGGAGGCTCAAGGAGGGCTGTAGAGCAGCTGGAGACCATAAAGAAAGTTCAGTGAACCTTTGTGTTCCATTATGTAACCCTGCTTGGTGGAATCTGAAGACTATAAAACAATGTAGCGTTAAAACTCCAGATCCACATATCTCCTGATCATTGTACAGACCTGGGTCAGCTCCAGCCCAGCGGTTTCCGTACAGCTGCAGGTTGGAATCCCCATTGCGTAGAGACGCAAATCCAGGTTTCATCTTGGGAACGCTGCCGCAGTACACAGCAATGGGGGCTCTAAACTTGGCTGGCGTAGGGAATAAACATAACGTTAGCTTAGAAACAAAGTCCTATTAGTCAGCAATATACAAAAATCCCACTGAAAGCCCCACCCTGTTCACCTAAGTCAGCCTTTTCAACATTTTTACCCCAGAGGCACCCTTGAAACAATTTATTAGATCTGAGGGAACCCATGCTAAAATGAATGAATTGGTGGTCAGTGGGAACAATGTCCCCCATACAATGGTGCTCAGAATGCCACCCTTACAGACAGCTTCAACCAACATTGGTGTCTTGGTGTTTGTTGGCTCTGCCAAATGGCATCAGACCTGGATCTATGTGGGCACCATCAGCTAGAAAGTCAACCAGCAACAGCTCAAGAAACCCCTAGCAATGTCGGGAGGAACCATAGATTTCCATGGAATTCTGGTGGAGAATACCTGACCTAAATGATTTACAGAACACATTGTAGACAGGTGGAGGCTGCAGTAAATCCTCCAACCAAACGATGGCACTATGTCATTTCTTCAGGCTGGCAGCAGTCCATTGAAGATTAATGGTCTCCTGCTATGGGCTCCATGGCAGCCATCATGGGGAGGATGGCAAGACTACTGGATTCCAAAGTCCTACACACTACACAGAGCACACACAGTACACAGAGTACACACATTACACAAAGCACACCCAGTACACAGACAGCACCCAGTACACAGAGCACACCCAGTACACAGAGCACACCCAGTACACAGAGTACACCCAGTACACAAAGCACACCCAGTACACAGAGCACACCCAGTACACAGAGCACACACAGTACACAGAGTACACACATTACACAAAGCACACCCAGTACACAGACAGCACCCAGTACACAGAGCACACCCAGTACACAGAGCACACACAGTACACAGAGTACACCCAGTACACAAAGCACACACAGTACACAGAGCACACCCAGTACACAGAGCACACCCAGTACACAGAGCACACACAGTACACAGAGCACACACAGTACACAGAGTACACCCAGTACACAAAGCACACCCAGTACACAGAGCACACACAGTACACAGAGCACACCCAGTACACAGAGAGCACCCAGTACACAGAGCACACCCAGTACACAGAGCAAACACAGTACACAGAGAGCACCCAGTACACAGACAGCACCCAGTACACAGAGCACACCCAGTACACAGAGCACACCCAGTACACAGAGCACACCCAGTACACAGAGTACACCCAGTACACAAAGCACACCCAGTACACAGAGCACACACAGTACACAGAGCACACACAGTACACAGAGCACACCCAGTACACAGAGAGCACCCAGTACACACAGCACACCCAGTACACAGAGCATACACAGTACACAGAGAGCACCCAGTACACAGACAGCACCCAGTACACAGAGAGCACCCAGTACACAGAGCACACCCAGTACACAGAGTACACACATTACACAAAGCACACCCAGTACACAGAGCACACCCAGTACACAGAGCACACACAGTACACAGAGCACACCCAGTACACAGAGAGCACCCAGTACACAGAGAGCACACAGTACACAGAGCACACCCAGTACACAGAGCACACCCAGTACACAAAGCACACCCAGTACACAGAGCACACAGTACACAGAGCACACAGTACACAGAGCACACCTAGTACACAGAAAGCACCCAGTACACAGAGCACACCCAGTACACAGAGCACACACACACTACACAGAGCACACCCAGTACACAGAGCACACACCCAGTACAGAGCACACCTAGTACACAGAGAGCACCCAGTACACAGAGCACACCCAGTACACAGAGCACACACACACTACACAGAGCACACCCAGTACACAGAGCACACACCCAGTACACAGAGCACACACCCAGTACACAGAACACACGCAGTACACAGAGCACACGCAGTACACAGAGCACACCCAGTACACAGAGAGCACCCAGTACACAGAGCACACCCAGTACACAGAGCACACCCAGTACACAGACCACACATAGTACACAGAGTACATACAGTACACAGAGTACATACAGTACACAGAGCACACAAAGTACACGCACAGTACACAGAGTACACACAGTACACAGAGCACACATAGTACCCAGAGCACACCAAGTACACAGAGTACACACAGTACACAGAGTACACACAGTACACAGAGCATACACAGAGTACACACAGTACACAGAGCACACATAGTACCCAGAGCACACCCAGTACACAGAGTACACACAGTACACAGAGTACACACAGTACACAGAGTACACATAGTACACAGAGTACACCCAGTACACAGAGTACACACAGTACACAGAGCACACATAGTACCCAGAGCACACCCAGTACACAGAGTACACACAGTACACAGAGTACACACAGTACACAGAGCACACCCAGTACACAGAGTACACATAGTACACAGAGCATACACAGAGTACATTCAGTACACAGAGTACAGAGCACACACAGTACACAGAGCACATACAGTACACAGAGCACACACAGTACACAGAGCACACAACTCCAAAGAAGTCACTTTGCTCATATATGCAAAACATCCATCTATATACATTGGAGTCACCTAGTTACCTGCAGTATAATCATTGTGGGTCATTCTGGAGGTTGTGGGACTTCCTGTCAGAGCCAAACATCACCAGCGGAGTTCTTCCTTTTACTGTGTCCTGCCATAAATTCCTGTAAAGGGAAATGATGGGGGGAGGGGTCACCAGGACATCATACACACAGCAGTCATTATCAGGTATATAGAACAAAGCTATACAGCCCAGAGAGGGGGGACCAGTGACCCCCAACATACCGATGTATGATAAACCCCAACAATCATCTCCTCTTATTCGCTCCGTTTTGGTCTGTTATTTACATCACTGAAAGCATTTTGTTCTCTCTGTTCCATAAACTACCTGTTGATCCTTCCAGAAATCATGTGACCCGATAAATTCCCCTGTTCTCTGCCTGTGCTGACTGCTATCAGCTACATTAATCTCAGTTTACTTTGAGGACTACAGAACACCGCCCTCTATGTTATGGCAAAAGGAGAGGGGGAGGTGTATTGATTACTGACTTTGTTCTGAAAATGCCAGTTTCCTGGTTGTCACTGGCTTCAACCCATGGAGTCCCTGACTCAGAACAACCCCCCGGTGAAGTCTGAACTTCCAATCTGCTTACTTGTTCTGGGTCACAAAGGCTTTGAAACAACTGGAAAAGTATGACAGCCAGGCAACTAGCTTTTCCAAAACGAGAGGTCAGCAATAGCAGCCTACATCCTTCCCTCTGTACAGGTAATCATTGCTGACCTTTTCTGGCACTTTTTTGTTTACAAGTTTAAATCAGTATTTTTTGCTAGAAAATTACTTATAACCCCCAAACATTATATATATTTTTATCAGAGACCCTAGGGAATAAAATGGTGATCGTTGCAATTTTTTTATGTCACATGGTATTTGCGCAGTTTTTCAAATGCACTTTTTCTGGAAAAAATACACTTTAATGAATTTTAATGCAAAAAAAAAAAACCACAATATATAACCCAATTTATTGGTAACAGATAAAAGATGATGTTATGCCGAGTAAATAAATACATAACATGTCACACTTTAAAATTGCGCACACTACGGTACTGAAAAATCTCCATAGGTGACACTTTTTTTACAGGTTGCCAGTTTAGAGTTACAGAGGAGGTCTAGTGCTAGAATTATTGCTCTCGCTTGTGGTGCGAACACCATTTACATAGGCGTGTGCGACTTACGTATGCGTTCGATTCTGTGTGTGAGCTCGGAGGGATGGAGGCGATTTAAAAAAAAAAATGTCTTATTTGATTTATTTTTACATTTTTCTTTAGCACTTTTATTCCTATTACAAGGAATGTAAACATCCCTTGTAATAGAAATAAGAGATGACAGGTCCTCTTTATGGAGATCTCATGTAATATAAATAAGAGATGACAGGTCCTCTTTATGGAGATTTCATGTAATAGAAATAAGAGATGACAGGTCCTCTTTATGGAGATCTCATGTAATAGAAATAAGAGATGACAGGTCCTCTTTATGGAGAGATCTCATGTAATAGAAATAAGAGATGACAGGTCCTCTTTATGGAGATCTCATGTAATAGAAATAAGAGATGACAGGTCCTCTTTATGGAGATCTCATGTAATAGAAATAAGAGATGACAGGTCCTCTTTATGGAGATCTCATGTAATAGAAATAAGAGATGACAGGTCCTCTTTATGGAGAGATCTCATGTAATAGAAATAAGAGATGACAGGTCCTCTTTATGGAGAGATCTCATGTAATAGAAATAAGAGATGACAGGTCCTCTTTATGGAGAGATCTCATGTAATAGAAATAAGAGATGACAGGTCCTCTTTATGGAGATCTCATGTAATAGAAATAAGAGATGACAGGTCCTCTTTATGGAGATCTCATATAATAGAAATAAGAGATGACAGGTCCTCTTTATGGAGATCTCATGTAATAGAAATAAGAGATGACAGGTCCTCTTTATGGGGATCTCATGTAATAGAAATAAGAGATGACAGGTCCTCTTTATGGAGATCTCATGTAATAGAAATAAGAGATGACAGGTCCTCTTTATGGAGAGATCTCATGTAATAGAAATAAGAGATGACAGGTCCTCTTTATGGAGATCTCATGTAATAGAAATAAGAGATGACAGGTCCTTTTTATGGAGAGATCTCATATAATAGAAATAAGAGATGACAGGTCCTCTTTATGGAGATCTCATGTAATAGAAATAAGAGATGACAGGTCCTTTTTATGGAGAGATCTCATATAATAGAAATAAGAGATGACAGGTCCTCTTTATGGAGATCTCATGTAATAGAAATAAGAGATGACAGGTCCTCTTTATGGAGATCTCATGTAATAGAAATAAGAGATGACAGGTCCTCTTTATGGAGATCTCATGTAATAGAAATAAGAGATGACAGGTCCTCTTTATGGAGAGATCATGTAATAGAAATAAGAGATGACAGGTCCTCTTTATGGAGATCTCATGTAATAGAAATAAGAGATGACAGGTCCTCTGTATGGAGACATTTGGGGTCTATAAGACCTCAAATCTCTTCTTTACCTTTAAAAGCAAAAGATAAAAAAATAAAAAATAAACAATTTTGATCTTTTGCTGTTGAAAAAAAAAATAGTTTACTTCCACCCTAGACCGGAAATGACGTCATGGCGTCCAGTCCTCCAAGACCATAGAGGCGATCAGAGATGATCTGGTCTCTAGTAGCCTCTGTGACCACCCGGCCGCACCATCAGATCGTTTCTCTGGTGCACCAGTGAAAACAGCCTGATGAACCCCGGTGAGTGGAGGGAGGAGGGGAAATGACCCCTCCCGCTGTTTCTAAAAGCGATCCAGCAGATAATCAGCCGCTCTCACCACTTTCAGAGTTATAGCTGACAGCTTCATCCATAACCCCGGTAAACCACTTGCAAACCTCAACGTTTTCCGGGCACAGCATGCACTCTCCTTTAATAACATCAGCATTGTAATAAGAATACAAACAATAGTTATTTCTGACAATCCAATATAAGATTACCGGAAAACAACCTTTCATGGAGTGAGCGCTATCTGTCTGCTGGCCGTCTCTTCCCACAACTTCCGGTATTCCCAGAATGCTTTGCAGCTTCTCCTCCATTTTTAAGGACTACATATCCCATGGTACCTTGCTGATTCCTTTATTGACTCCGTCTCCTGAAACCCCTCCCCTCAGAAGGCGGGCTCTGTGAAAGGTGTGACACAGCAGTGCCTACTCACCGGGCATAGTGACTACGGGTCACAGAATGCCAGGAAGTCAATGTGTGGGGTCTTCACAAACATCAGGAGTAATAGGAGGAGGCCACACCGCCCAACTTTTTGAGATGGGAATGAGGGACACCTATTAACAAACGTATGTAGACATAGGACACACCCCTTCCATGCCCCCCTTAAAGGAGAATTGCACACAAAAAAAATATTAGTTAAACCCACAAGTGCTTTTTTTTATACCATTACTATTCCTTTATCCTGCCTCTTGAAATGTACAAATGCAACAACTTAGAAATTGGATGAAAGGTTTAGCACTGCAAAACACTTTTTAAAAGGAGATAAATAGTGAATTTTATTTACAAATATAAAGATCAGACCAATATGAGGGACAAATGAGGAGGAAAGAGGGACTTTGGTCCAAATCAGGGACAGTCCCTCGAAATCCGGGACAGTTGGGAGCCTAGTAATAATTTAATCACAATGCAGAAATGATTAAATGATTTGACATGTCGAATGTAGATACATGTCAAACTTGTGGTGTTGGAGGTCATTTGAAGCGCGCTGATGAGTTCATCTGTGTGTTGTTCCCTCCTGTAGACATGCTTACTGTGTTAGACTGACAGCACTGTGCATTGCAATAGAGCCCTGGGTTGGCTCAGTGTCCTGGCTCCGCCTTCCCTGCTGTGCTGGGAGTCACAGGAAGCGAATAGAAACATCGATATAAAATATTGATATCTGTCTATCTGTATATCTCTATATCTGTATACAGTGAGGTCCATAAATATTGGGACATGGGACACAATTCTAATCTTTTTGGCTCTATACACCACAATGGATTTGAAATGAAAAGAACAAGATGTGCTTTAACTGCAGACTTTCAGCTTTAATTTGAGGGTATTTACATCCAAATCAGGTGAACGGTGTAGGAATTACAACAGTTTGTATATGTGCCTCCCACTTTTTAAGGGACCAAAAGTAATGGGACAATTGGGCTGCTCAGCTGTTCCATGGCCAGGTGTGTGTTATTCCCTCATTATCCCATTTACAAGGAGCAGATAAAAGGTCCAGAGTTTATTTCAAGTGTGCTATTTGCATTTGGAATCTGTTGCTGTCAACTCTCAATATGAGATCCAAAGAGCTGTCACTATCAGTGAAGCAAGCCATCATTAGGCTGAAGAAACTAAACAAACCCATCAGAGAGATAGCAAAAACATTAGGTGTGGCCAAATCAACTGTTTGGAACCTCCTTAAAAAGAAAGAACGCACCGGTGAGCTCAGCAACACCAAAAGACGCGGAAGACCACGGAAAACAACTGTGGTGGATGACCGAAGAATTCTTTCCCTGGTGAAGAAAACACCCTTCACAACAGTTTGCCAGATGAAGAACACTCTCCAGGAGGTAGGTGTATGTGTGTCAAAGTCAACAATCAAGAGAAGACTTCACCAGAGTGAATACAGAGGGTTCACCACAAGATGTAAACCTTTGGTGAGCCTCAAAAACAGGAAGGCCAGATTAGAGTTTGCCAAACAAGATCTAAAAAATCCTTCACAGTTCTGGAACAACATCCTATGGACAGATGGGACCAAGATCAACTTGTACCAGAGTGATGGGAAGAGAAGAGTATGGAGAAGGAAAGGAACTGCTCATGATCCAAAGCATACCACCTCATCAGTGAAGCATGGTGGTGGTAGTGTCATGGCGTGGGCATGTATGGCTGCCAATGGAACTGGTTCTCCTGTATTTATTGATGATGTGACTGCTGACAACAACAGCAGGATGAATTCTGAAGTGTTTCGGACAATATTATCTGCTCATATTCAGCAAAATGCTTCAGAACTCATTGGACGGCTCTTCACAGTGCAGATGGACAGTGACCCGAAGCATACTGCGAAAGCAACCAAAGAGTTTTTTAAGGGAAAGAAGTGGAATGTTATGCAATGGCCAAGTCAATCACCTGACCTGAATCCGATTGAGCATGCATTTCACTTGCTGAAGACAAAACTGAAGGGGAAATGCCCCAAGAACAAGCAGGAACTGGAGACAGTTGTAGTAAAGGCCTGGCAGAGCATCACCAGGGATGAAAGCCAACGTCTGGTGATGTCTATGTGTTCCAGACTTCAGGCTGTAATTGACTGCAAAGGATTTGCAGCCAAGTATTAAAAAGTGAAAGTTTGATGGATGATATCTGTACGCACTGAGGATTATCTATGGAGATCCGCACACACTTCAATGTAATTAGGAGAACTCTATGGAAGTGTCTGCTAAGAGGAAGCGTGCGTGTCAGAGAGTTCTGTGGGATTATTGATTATTGATCCAGATACAATTCTTCTCCTGATTGCTCTCCCCACTCAGATCACGTCTCCAGTCCCTACAGACTTCCATCTCTCGGAGGTCACACACACATATAGGGATGAAGGGCTTTATCGCTCCCCTTGAACTCTTTGGCCGCTTTCAATGAACCAATCAAATCAATTCAATAAATCAATGAGCAAACCATGTCACTCTCAGCTTACAGTTACCCCTCTCCCAAGCGATCAATTTACCTTTGGATGTATACGGTGCCGGCCATGAATTCCCCTACAATCCCCACAACAAAGGCCCAACTTAATTGGACGGCGTCAGTAAACACTGTGCAGAGGGATGGATTGTTATGTGACATTGATAGAGAAGAATTTTCCATCACTGCGCCGGCTGCTAAGGTGTGTTCAGTATTCCCCGTCCTTATATTGGGTCAACACTCCACTCCTCTCACCCTCAGAGGGCGATGTACAAGAAATGTACAGGAGGGATTATTATCTGCCTACAAAGCAATGACCCTGCGATATATCGAGTCCCAGAACTGGACATTTACAGATGATAGTCTTCAATGATGAGGGTCACGCCCCCCAATCTGAGTCGCCTTCATTTACTCTCCCTAGAACCCTAACACTAACCCCCTCAGTGAGCCTAACACTAACCCCCTCAGTGACCCCAACACTAACCCCCTCAGTGACCCCAACACTAACCCCCTCAGTGACCCTAACACTAACCCCCTCAGTGACCCCAACACTAACCCCCTCAGTGAGCCTAAAGCTAACCCCCTTAGTGACCCCAACACTAACCCCCTCAGTGACCCCAACACTAACCCCCTCAGTGACCCTAACGCTAACCCCCTCAGTGACCCTAACACCAACCCTCCCTGTAATCCCAACACTAACCCTCCCTGTAATCCCAACACTAACCCTCCCTGTAATCCCAACACTAACCCTCCCTGTAATCCCAACATTTACCCCCCCTGTAATCCCAATAACCCCAACAATAACCCTCCCTGTAACCCCAACACTAACCCTCCCTGTAATCCCAACACTAACCCTCCCTGTATTCCCAACACTAACCTTCTCTGTAATCCCAACACTAACCCTCCCTGTAACCCCAACACTAGCCCTCCCTGTAATCCCAACACTAACCCTCCCTGTAATCCCAACACTAACCCTCCCTGTAACCCCAACACTAACCCTCCCTGTAACCTCAACACTAACCCTCCCTGTAATCCCAACACTATCCCTCCCTGTAATCCCAACACTAACCCTCCCTGTAATCCCAACACTAACCCTCCCTGTAATCCCAACACTAACCCTCCCTGTAATCCCAACACTAACCCTCCCTGTAATCCCAACACTATCCCTCCCTGTAATCCCAACACTATCCCTCCCTGTAATCCCAACACTAACCCTCCCTGTAATCCCAACACTAAACCTCCCTGTAACCTCAACACTAACCCTCCTGCCCTTTCCCAGTGGCAAGCTTCTTCCTCCCTGATCTTCTTTGTTGTTCCAATGTTGTCCTTGCTTGTGTGACCGACACCAATGAGGCTTCCTTACCAAATCTGTATGTTACAGTAAACATTCCCCATCATTGGAGCAGCTGTGAGAAGGGCATTTCATTTTCATTGTTACCACCTGGTAGGCTGTAGGTAGGTGTCAGGCTTCCAAACAAAAGCCTCCATCTGCTGTCCCCTGGCCACACATGCTGGGGGTTCCCCTGACCACACATGCATCATCTGGGGGTTCCCCTGATCACACATGCATGATCTGAGGGTTCCCCTGACCACATGCATGATCTGAGGGTTCCCCTGACCACACATGCATGATCTGGGGGTTCCCCTGACCACACATGTATGATCTGGGGGTTCCCCTGACCACACATGCATGATCTGAGGGTTCCCCTGACCACATATGCATGATCTGAGGGTTCCCCTGACCACACATGCATGATCTGGGGGTTCCCCTGACCACACATGTATGATCTGGGGGTTCCCCTGACCACACATGTATGATCTGGGGGTTCCCCTGACCACACATGCATCATCTAAGGGTTCCTCTGGCCACACATGCATCATCGGAGGGTTCCCCTGACCACACATGCATCATCTGAGGGTTCCCCTGGCCACACATGCATGATCTGGGGGTTCCCCTGACCACACATGTTCGATCTGGGGGTTCCCCTGACCACACATGTATGATCTGGGGGTTCACCTGACCACACATGCATGATCTGAGGGTTCCCCTGGCCACACATGTATGATCTGGGGTTTCCCCTGACCACACATGCATGATTTGAGGGTTCCCCTGGCCACACATGCATGATCTGGGGGTTCCCCTGACCACACATGCATGATCTGAGGGTTCCCCTGACCACACATGCATCATCTGAGGGTTCCCCTGACCACACATGCATCATCTGAGGGTTCCCCTGACCACACATGCATGATGTGAGGGTTCCCCTGACCACACATGCATCATCTGAGGGTTCCCCTGACCACACATGCATCATCTGAGGGTTCCCCTGACCACACATGCATGATCTGAGGGTTCCCCTGGCCACACATGCATCATCTGAGGGTTCCCCTGACCACACATGCATGATCTGAGGGTTCCCCTGGCCACATGTGCATGATCTGAGGGTTCCCCTGGCCACACGTGCATGATCTGAGGGTTCCCCTGACCACACATGCATCATCTGAGGGTTCCCCTGACCACACATACATCATCTGAGAGTTCCCCTGACCACACATGCATGATCTGAGGGTTCCCCTGAGCACACATACATCATCTGAGGGTTCCCCTGACCACACATACATCATCTGAGGGTTCCCCTGACCACACATGCATGATCTGAGGGTTCCCCTGACCACACATGGATCATCTGGGGTTTTCCAAGCATGCTGGGCTCTCTAGTAAGAAAGCCCAGCATTCGGTCCATGTTTGTTAACAACAAACAAGTGGAGGAATCTGGTGATCTAACTTGGTGGTCACCAACCCTGTGCATTCCCTTTAAGTCCAATATTCATGTTAGGCCCCCCATTTCTGTTAAGATGTACCCTATTGAGTATTCGGTTTATAAAGAAATTTAAAATGCCACCAAAGAACTTGGCAATGTTGGTGATGAAACGGTAAGATCGCAATAATTATTATCAATTTATTTATTTATTTGCAGCATGACAACCGAAATACAAACATGTTTTGTTTCCTATTGGCTCCAACAACAACATCCTGGTGGAGCTATAATAAGAACGTCTGTGGATTTTTCACCCCCAGAGAAAAGATCTTCTTCTTCTTATTATTATTATTGTATAAAAGATAATACAATGAATACAAACAACAGCTGTGACAATGTGCTAATAAACATCACCCCATGGTGCCGGTAAAGCGAGTCAATGATGTGGGTTGGTAAAGCTGGAATGCCGAATAGTAACACTCGGATCATCGGACCGGACACTGGCTGATCCTGGCGGACACAATAGTGGTCCAGGGCGGGTCTCTGACTTCCCCCGGAGAACATGCATGGGACTGTCTGAGGTGGCACCACTGACACGAGATCAGCAGCACCGGGCCATCCTTAGACTTTTGTTGAACGGGAATGTTGGAAAACTTTTGGGGATTAGTGGCTGTGGCCACCGATCCATGTATTCTGAAAGCATAGAGTCCCAGCGAGGGGAATTCCTCCATCCGTCTCACTTGTGTGGGGGGAGGAATCTGTTCTTTTTTTTCTGTTGTTCAGCCCACTGGCTGAATGAAAAAAAGGAATCATCTATGGCCTGCTTAAAGGTTAATGAGACAAAAAAATGATCTGTTGTCTGAACAATGTTTATAAACAATGTTACTTTGTATCTCTCTATCTCCCATCTGATCAATGTTTATAAACAATGTTACTTTGTATCTATCTCTATCTCCCATCTGATCAATGTTTATAACCAATGTTTCTTTGTATTTCTCTATCTCCCATCTCATCAATGTTTATAAACAATGTTACTTTGTATCTCTCCATCTCCTGTCTGATCAATGTTTATAAACAATGTTACTTTGTATCTATCTCTATCTCCCATCTGATCAATGTTTATAAACAATGTTTCTTTGTATCTCTCTATCTCCCATCTGATCAATGTTTATAACCAATGTTACTTTGTATCTATCTCCCATCTGATCAATGTTTATAAACAATGTTACTTTGTATCTCTCCATCTCCTGTCTGATCAATGTTTATAAACAATGTTACTTTGTATCTATCCCTATCTCCCATCTGATCAATGTTTATAAACAATGTTTCTTTGTATCTCTCTATCTCCCATCTGATCAATGTTTATAACCAATGTTTCTTTGTATCTCTCTATCTCCCATCTCATCAATGTTTATAAACAATGTTACTTTGTATCTATCTCTATCTCCCGACTGATCAATGTTTATAAACAATGTTACTTTGTATCTCTCTCCCATCTGAGGAGATTAATTTCAGTCAAAATGTATTCTGCTCCATTTCTTTGGTGAAAATCCCCCAAATCAGTGTATATTATTTAGTCTGTAGGAAAATTCTAGAGTCTACAAACTATGAGTTACATATATCTGATAATCCACCAATCCTGATGTACTGACAGTCGATCTCATTTCTTAAGGCCGAAAAATGCCAGGACAGTACAAATACCCTCCCAATTCACCCCTTTCTTTGGAAAGTAGACAGTCTGATGTGTGATTTGTCATTTTTTGTCACAATTTTTTGGAAAATTAAGAAATTAAAATTAAAAAAAAAAAAAATTTACATACTGTCACCAGTCCAGTACAGCGTCATCATATACCTTTCAATTTTTTTTATATTTCTTTTATTACATTTTTTTTTTTTTTTTTTACATACATTGACCAGAGCAATACAGTGGTACCATAGTAACATGGCACTACTCTGTGGAGGTGATCAGGATTTTTTTTCTTACACATTATCATTTCTTATAACTGTTAATTTTACAGTTATAAGCAACATTTTTTTTTTTTTTTTTTTTATGAAAACGACTGATTCAGTGTTTACTATTGTGATTAACTGTGCTTGGCCACAGCCAATCACATGGTACAGATGGGCTGTGATTGGTGCTGTCTGTACCATGTGATGACTGCGACTAATCAGAGCTCATCACAATAGCACACAATGAAAGCCATAAATCAAAGCCTTTAATCAGATTCCCCCCTTACATCAGAGTTCACATCAAAGCCCCCCTTAAGCCGGGCATAGATGGTTCGAATCTCAGCTGGATTCAGAAGAAACCATGAATGGGCAGGCTGAATGTACCCAAGTTAATTGATTAATCAACATGGATACAACCAGCCTTCCAGGTATTACATGCGATTATCGCTAGCGGCTGTTATGGGAGGGGCCAAATGGGCCATCCCCGCTGGGAGAGGACAGTGATTATTGCTGGATACAATGGCCAGGCAGGAGGGATTCCCCTGTCAACATTTTGTGTGTTGATGGGGGAAGGGAGGGGATTTCTTTCCTGCAACCTGTGGTTGCAGGAAAGAAATTGGCTCACTGAATGGCTGGCCTTACATCAGAGTCCACATCACAATCCTCATCACTCCATTACAATCCTCATCACTCCATTACAATCCTCATCACTCCATCACAATCCTCATCACTCCATCAAAACCCTCATTACTCCATCACAATCCTCACCACTCCATCACAATCCTCATCACTCCATCACAATCCTCATCACTCCATCACAATCCTCATCACTCCATTACAATCCTCATCACTCCATCACAATCCTCATCACTCCATCACAATCCTCATCACTCCATTACAATCCTCATCACTAAATCACAATCCTCTTCACTTCATCACAATCCTCATCACTCCATCACAATCCTCTTCACTCCATCACAACCCTCATCACTCCATTACAATCCTCATCACTCCATCACAATCCTCACCACTCAATCACAACCCTCACCACTCAATCACAATCCTCATCACTCCATTACAATCCTCATCACTCCATCACAATCCTCACCACTCAATCACAACCCTCACCACTCAATCACAATCCTCATCACTCCATCACAACCCTCATTACTCCATCACAATCCTCACCACTCCATCATAATCCTCATCACTTCATCACAATCCTCATCACTTCATTACAATCCTCATCACTCCATCACAATCCTCATCACTTCATCACAATCCTCATCACTTCATCACAATCCTCACCACTCCATCACAATCCTCACCACTTCATCACAATCCTCATCACTCCATCACAATCCTCATCACTTCATCACAATCCTCATCACTTCATCACAATCCTCATCACTCCATCACAATCCTCATCACTTCATCACAATCCTCATCACTTCATCACAATCCTCACCACTCCATCACAATCCTCATCACTCCATTACAATCCTCATCACTCCATCACAACCCTCATCACTCCATCACAATCCTAATTACTCCATCACAATCCTCATCACTCCATTACAATCCTCATTACTCCATCACAATCCTCATCACTCCATCACAATCTTCATCACTTCATCACAATCCTCACCACTCCATCACAATCCTCACCACTCCATCACAATCCTCATCACTCCATCACAATCTTCATCACTTCATCACAATCCTCACCACTCCATTACAATCCTCACCACTCCATTACAATCCTCATTACTCCATCACAATCCTCATCACTCCATCACAATCTTCATCACTTCATCACAATCCTCACCACTCCATCACAATCCTCATCACTCCATCACAATCTTCATCACTTCATCACAATCCTCACCACTCCATCACAATCCTCACCACTCCATCACAATCCTCATCACTCCATCACAATCTTCATCACTTCATCACAATCCTCACCACTCCATCACAATCCTCACCACTCCATTACAATCCTCATCACTTCATCACAATCCTCACCACTCCATCACAATCCTCATCATGATCAGACTGTACAGTGTAACTTTGTAGAAGGAGGAGCAGGCATTTCCTCAATCTCCCCTCCCCCCGTGATCAGACTGTACATTGTAACTTTGTAGAAGGAGGAGTCATTTCCTCAGCCCCCCCCCTCCCCCAGTGATCAGACTGTACATTGTAACTTTGTAGAAGGGGGAGGAGTCATTTCCTCAGTCTCCTCCCCCCATGATCAGACTGTACATTGTAACCTTGTAGAAGGAGGAGGAGTCATTTCCTCAGTCTCCCCTCCCCCAGTGATCAGACTGTACATTGTAACTTTGTAGAAGGAGGAGGAGGCATTTCCTCAGTCTCCCCTCCCCCCGTGATCAGACTGTACATTGTAACTTTGTAGTAGGAGGAGCAGGCATTTCCTCAGTCTCCCCTCCCCCCGTGATCAGACTGTACATTGTAACTTTGTAGAAGGAGGAGGAGTCATTTTCTCAGTCTCCCCTCCCCCCGTGATCAGACTGTACATTGTAACTTTGTAGAAGGAGGAGGAGTCATTTTCTCAGTCTCCCCCCCAGTGATCAGACTGTACATTGTAACTTTGTAGAAGGGGGAGGAGTCATTTCCTCAGTCTCCTCCCCCAGTGATTAGACTGTACATTGTAACTTTGTAGAAGGAGGAGGAGTCATTTCCTCAGTCTCTCCTCCCCCAGTGATCAGACTGTACATTGTAACTTTGTAGAAGGAGGAGGAGTCATTTCCACAGTCTCCCCTCCCCCAGTGATAAGACTGTACATTGTAACTTTGTAGAAGGGGGAGGAGGCATTTCCTCAGCCTCCCCTCCCCCAGTGATCAGACTGTACATTGTAACTTTGTAGCCAGTCACAAGGTAAATGGGCAGCAGCAGGGGCTGATCTGTGGTACACATTTGTGAACTGCATTGGCACCAGTATTTACATGATTGTGTCAGCTCTGAGCTGGGATCTCAGTCCAGGAAGTAGATGGCGGCCCTGGATGATGCCTGAACAAAGATGGCACTGTCCTTCTGGAGGGGAAATCGGATGAAGACATTGTCAGGGGGAGTCCTGTGATCTCTGTGGGGGGTAATAAATACCTGGAAGGGTCACACTGACACATTACTTGTAGTAATAATATATAAATAACGGAAGGTTCACTTATTTCCCCAAATAGCGTCACTCCTGGCGTGTCCGGACACATTCTCAGCTCCGCCGTCCTCCCGGACTCGGGAGCATTAATCCCATTATTAATCCATGTTCTATAAGTGATGTGTGGAGCCCATTGTTCCAGCACCTGGCCTTCCTATGGATGGCACGGCCATACATATCGGGTGTCCCTGGGGCCCCCCGCTGATTGGCATCCGCTCAGAGACACACGGCCCCGCCTCCTGCCCCGGAACAATAAACAATTCGTTCAACCGCAGCAAATACAACAACCGCCAGGGATAAATATCGATCTGTGATTGGCCGGCTGGGGAGGATCAGCAAACACACATACAAGTGTCACTTACAGCAAACCTTCCTTTCCTGGCAGCGGGCTCGGAGTGCCAGCAGTGTCAGGTCACCATGCTAAGGACATTTATTAATCAACCCTTTTCATTATATATACCTTATTTCAGTCCCAGTGACATCATCACCGGGTCTCTGTACTTCTCTATGCAATGCAGGCAGATCACGGCTGGTGGGAGGAGCTTATTGAAAACATCACAGGTCCCTCCCTCAGTACTCCTCTCAGGAGCCCTCAGTCCCGGGAACAAGCAGTGGGAGGAGTTATGCAAATAAGAAAATGCCTTAATGGGTGGGTGTCAGGAAACAGAATTTGCACGCAGACCACCCTAGGTAATGGGCCTAGGGGTGGGCCTCTGAAAGTTAGGCCAGGGAGGAAAGAGCCAAATGATGCTGAGCGTCCTCCAGCCAGGAAATAGGGCGGGGCTCCATCTGACTTGTAGCTTCTAATGCACATGGTGAGAAGCTCACAGTGTGCGGTGAAATCAGAGGAAGACGTTTCCGTCCAGGAGAGGAGCCGCTACACCTGTACAAGACCGGAGGGGGGGCCGGAGGGAGGATTTAACACTTAAACTGTAACAATGAAGTCCTCTTATTTGTATTTATAGAGCGATAACAGCGAGCGGCGATCGGTTAGCAGCGCACGATCCTCTCCAGACGCTCGGCTTGTATTACATAATTATATATTATCTTTTGTTTGCTGTAAATCACACCCAACGCTGCAGATCTTCCCGGAGGGAATGTAAGAGAATAAATAACAGCAAACAGAAAAGGAACTCGATTGTTCTGAACACTGAGATCCAAATCAAAGCAGACGGAGAGCCCAGGCCGGGGAACCACAAGTACCAGCAATCTGTGGGATCTGGACTCCATAGAGCAGAGCATGCTGGGACATTACAGATCGATCGTACAGACATTGCTGTACTCCCAACATTACATTCCTCTACCAGGAGAAGAGATACAAATGGCACCTCCAAAGAGAGAAAAACATAAAAGGAAAAGAGGAAAAAGAAAGGAGAGAAACAGAAGGAAAACAGGAAGAAGAATAGAGAGAGAAAGAGAGAAACGTGGAAAGTAGAGGAAAAGGGACAGGAAAGGAAAGAAGAAAAAAATGGAAAGGAGAAAACAAAGAAAAGGAAATGAAAAAGGAAAGGAGAAAAGAAAGGAAAGGAAAGGAGAAAAGAAAGGAAAAGAAAAGAAAAGGAGAAAAGAAAGGAAAAGAAAAGGAAAGGAGAAAGGAAAGGAAAAGAATAGGAAAGGAAGAAGGAGAAAGGAATGATAGGAAAAAAGAAAGCAAAGGAATGGAGAAAAAAAGGAAAAGAGAAAGGAAGGAAAGGGAAAGGAGAAAAGAAAGGAAAAGGGAAAAAAGGAAAGGAGAAAAGGAATGTAAGAAGGAGGTATGAAGGATAGGAAAGGATAAAGGAAAGAAAAGGAAAGGAGAAAGCAGAAGAAAGGAAAGGGGAAAGGAAGAAGGAAGGGTGGAGAAAGGAAAAGAAAACAAAGGGATGGGGATGGAAAGAAGAAAGTAAAGGACAGGAAAAAAGGAAATGAGAAAGGAAAGGAGAAAAGAAAGGAAAGGAAAGAAAAAAAGGAAAGGAGAAAAGAGGAAAGGAGAGGAAGAAGGAGGAAAGCAGGATAGGAAAGGATAAAGCAAAGGAAATGAAAGCAAGGGAAGGAAAAAGGAAAAGAGAAAGCAAAGGAAATGAGGAAAAAAAGGAAAGGAGCAACGAAGGAAAGGGAAAGGAGAAAGGAAAGGAGAAAGGAAAGGGAAAGGAGAAAGGAAAGGAAAAAGGTAAGGAGAAAGGAAAGGTGAAAAGAAAGGAGAAAGGAGAGGAAAGTAAAAGGAAAAAGGGAAAAGAAAAAAGAAAGGGAAAAGGGAAAGGAAATGAAAAAGGAAAGGAGAAAGAAAAGGAGAAAGGAAAAGAGAAAGGAAAGGAGAAAGCAAAATAAAGGAAAGGGGAAAGGAAAGAAGAAGGAAGGATGGAGAAAGGAAAATAAAACAAAGGGATGGGGAAAAAGAAGGAAAGGAAAGAAGAAAGTAAAGGACAGGAAAAGGGAAAGGAGAAAGGAAAGGAGAGAAGAAAGGAAAGGAAAGGAAAAAGGAAAGGAGAAATAAGGAAAGGAAGAAGGAGGAAAGAAATATAGAAAATGAGAAAGCAAAGGAAAGGAAAAATGAAAAGGAGAAAGCAAAGGAAAGGAGAAAAAAAAGGGAAAGGAAAAGACAAAGGAAAGGAGGAAGGGAAGGAAAGGAAAGAAAAAGACAAAGGAAAGGAGAAAGGAAAGGAAAAGGGAAAAGAAAAAGCAAAGGAATGGAGAAAAAAAGGAAAAGAGAAAGAAAGGGAAAGTAGAAAGAAAAGGAGAAAGGAAAGGAGAAAACAAAGGGATGGGGATGAAGAAGGAAAGGAAAGAAGAAAGTAAAGGACAGGAAAAAGGAAAGGAGAAAAGAAAGGAAAGGAAAAAAGAAAGGAGAAATTAAAGGAAAAAGGAAAGGAGAAATTAAAGGAAAAAGGAAAGGAGAAATTAAAGGAAAAAGGAAAGGAGAAAGGAAAGGGAAACGGAAAGGAGAAAGCAAAGGAAAGGAAAGAGGAAAGGAAAGGATAAAGCAAAAGAGAAAGCAAAAGAAAGGAAAGGGATTGGAAAAAAATGAAAGGAAAGAAGAAAGCAAATGACAGGAAAAAAGAAAGGAGAAAGGAAAGGAAAGGAGAAAAGAAAGGAAAAAATAAAGGAAAGGGAAATAGGGAAGAAAAAGAAAGCAAGGGATGGAAAAATAAGGAAAGGAAAGGAAAGGAAAGGAAAGGAAAGGAAAGGAAAGGAAAAGGAAGGAGAAGAAGGGTGTCAAAAAGTGAGGGGGAGAAGGAAAGAACAAAACAAGGAAAGGAATGAGAGATAAGAAGGAGAAGAAAGGAGAGAGGAAGGAAAAAATAGGGAAAGAAGGAAGGGAGTAATGGAAGTAGGGAAGGAGGAAGGGAGGGAGGGAGGGAAGAAGGGTCAAGAAGAAAGAGGGAAAGGAAATGGGAAAAGGAAAGGTAACTATTTAAAAGCAATTCATGCTGGAAAGATTTTCAGGTTCTCGAGGGACTATGTGTGTTTTTTTGGTTGGATGTATCAAATCTCCAGGGAATTCGGCACATGTGACCCAGGGGGACTGGCACAGGGTAGACTGAAATAATGAGAGAATGGTGGCAATGAGAAAGCGTGACTTTGTTTTCAATTTGAATCAGAACTCGTCATCCGTTTGGTTACAGCCAGATCTTGTCAAAGTGAAAAGGTAAAGTAGTCTAAAGCAGTGATCATCTACCCTGTCCTCAGGGCCCACTAACAGGCCAGGTTTTATGTATTACCTTGGGGGGAGATGTAGACTACAATACGGCAATCACCGAGCAGCAAATGATATCCCCTGTGATGTATTCCAGTTATCTTGCAATCCTGGCCTGTTAGTGGGTCCTGAGGACAGGGTTGATGACCACTGGTCTAAAGGCACAGCAGAGTGGCAGAGATTCCTTCCCACACAGGAAGCCCGTACTCCAGTAGAACATGACCTCCTTTCCTGTGACCACTGGTAACCTAGAGGAAACAAATGGGGGTCTTGCTTTTAGTGTCACAAGGACTATTGGGTGAGAATCGCTGGCCTTTGTGACATTGACACCCAAATAAGAAAGTGGCACACATTGTTGTGTTATGAATTAGGAGAACTCTCCTGTTATGGACAGTGATGTGCCACTGGTCAATGAAACAGACCTGGTAAGTCTGGTGGTCCTTTGGACTACTTTTACCCATTTTACTTTACTTTACCAACTGGACTTATCAAATAATGGGGTCCCAAGGGGAGTGAGTTCTTCAGTATTTGTTCAGGTCTAGTCAGTTAAACACAGGACTTTCCCGGCTGATCAAACAATTGGCAATTATTCTTGATATGAGCTTATGTTCATTCATTAGGTCATTCATTCATACATCCGCCAGCTTTGTTCCTTTAATATTCTCTCTTTTCTTTCTTTTTCTTCTACAGGCAATGCCCACCCATGATACAAGTAGCCAGACTGGCTACTAAGGAGCCAGAATGTAAATTCCCCGGCTATTAAAGGACGGAATGCGATATGCCTACAAGGCCTGCTAATGACTTTCCCTTGTGAAATGTAATGCTGACATTTACGCTTTTATTGGCATTTCTGTCAATGGCACTAATAAGCTCTTCTGTTAATGAAGAAGAATTAGTGGGTGAGTAACTGCCTGGGAATTCCTGGTTTCTGCAATGTGGTAACTAGGTGTTATATTGTTTCATTAAGCAATAAACAGCTTAGTGGCAATGACATGAATGGAGTGAGGATTGCCGTCCCTATGCCAAGCACGCCATCTATTACTTGCAAGAAATGAAGCCACTTCCCAGCTAGACATCCAGGTACTCATTATCCTACAATGAGTTCCAAGTTCCCTACGCCAAGCACGCCATCCTTTTTTTCCAAGAACTGAAGCCACGTTCCAGCTAGACACCGAGGTTCTCATTATTCTACAATGTTCTCTAAGTTCCCTACGCCAAGCACGCCATCCTTTATTTCCAAGAACTGAAGCCACTTTCCAGCTAGACACCGAGGTTCTCTTATTCTACAATGTTCTCTAAGTTCCCTACGCCAAGTATGCCTTCCTCTATTTCCAAGTAATTAAGCCACTTTTAGCTAGACATCAAGGTTTTCATTCTTCTACAACGTTCTCCAAGTTCCCTACACCAAAGACACCATCCTTTATTTCCAAGAACTGAAGCCACTTTCCAGCTAGACACCGAGGTTCTCATTATTCTACCACATTTTCCAAGTTCCCTACACCAAGCCCACCATCCTTTATATCCAAGAAATTAAGCCACTTTTGACTAAACATGAGGTTCTTATTAGTCTACAAATTGTTCCAAGTTCCCTACACCAAGCACGCCATCCTTTATTTCCAAGAAATTAAGTCACTTTCTAGCTAGACATAGAGGTTCTCATTGGTCTAAAAAGTGCCCCAAGTTCCCTACACCAAGCATGCCATTTCCAAGATGGAAGCTACTTTCCAGCTAGATACTGAGGTTCTCATTGTTCTACAATGTTTTCCAAGTTCTTTACACCAAGCACGCCATCCTTTATTTTCAAGAAATGAAGTTACATTTCAGCTAGACACTGAAGTTCTCATTTTCTACAAAGTGTCCCAAGTTCCCCACACCAAGCACGCAATCCTTTATTTCCAAGAAATAAAGCCACTTTTGATTAGACATGAGGTTCTCGTTATTCTACAACATTTTCCAAGTTCCCTACACCAAGCACGCCAGCCTTTATTTCCAAGAAATAAGGCCACTTTCCAGCTAGACACCGAGGTTCTCATTGTTCTACAAAGTGCTCCAAGTTCCCTAAACCAAGCAATCCATCCTTTATTTCCAAGAACTGAAACCACTTTCCAGCTAGACACCGAGGTTCTCTTATTCTACAATGTTCTCTAAGTTCCCTACGCCAAGTATGCCTTCCTCTATTTCCAAGTAATTAAGCCACTTTTAGCTAGACATCAGGGTTTTCATTCTTCTACAACGTTCTCCAAGTTCCCTACACCAAAGACACCATCCTTTATTTCCAAGAACTGAACCCACTTTCCAGCTAGACACCGAGGTTCTCATTATTCTACCACATTTTCCAAGTTCCCTACACCAAGCCCACCATCCTTTATATCCAAGAAATTAAGCCACATTTGACTAAACATGAGGTTCTTATTAGTCTACAAATTGTTCCAAGTTCCCTACACCAAGCACGCCATCCTTTATTTCCAAGAAATTAAGTCACTTTCTAGCTAGACATAGAGGTTCTCTTTGGTCTAAAAAGTGCCCCAAGCTCCCTACACCAAGCATGCCATTTCCAAGATGGAAGCTACTTTCCAGCTAGATACTGAGGTTCTCATTGTTCTACAATGTTTTCCAAGTTCTTTACACCAAGCACGCCATCCTTTATTTTCAAGAAATGAAGTTACATTTCAGCTAGACACTGAAGTTCTCATTTTCTACAAAGTGTCCCAAGTTTCCCACACCAAGCACGCCATCCTTTATTTGCAAGAAATTAAGCTACTTTCCAGCTACACACAGAGGTTCTCATTATTCTACAAAAAGTTCTTAGCTCTTACAATGTCACAAAGCTTGGAAAGTCAAACTGAGCACACGATGAAAATGCAGTGCCTTGAAAAAGTATTCATACCCCTTGAAATTTTCCACATTTTGTCATGTTACAGATGTAGCACCCTGATGGTTAGGCAGGGCTGCTACTAAATTTACCTGCCAGGTATAGTTGCCTTGGCCAATTGTTAGGGATCAATTGATCTCACCCTAATGCCGCGTACACATGATTGGATTTTCTGACAACAAATGTTCGATGGGAGCATGTTATTGGAAATTCCAACCGTTTGTAGGCTCCATCTGACATTTTCTGCCGGAATTTCCGACATACAAAATTTGAGATCTGGATCTCAAATATTCCAACAACAAAATCCATTGCAGGAAATTCCGATCGTATGTACACAATTCCGATGCACAAAGTTCCACACATGCTCGGAATCAAGCAGAAGAGCCGCACTGGCTATTGAACTTCATTTTTCTCGGCTGGTCATACATGTTGTACGTCACCGCGTTCTTGATGTTTGGAATTTCTGACAACATTTGTGTGACCGTGTGTATGCAAGATAAGTTTGAGCCGACATCCGTCAGAAAAAAGACATAGATTTTGTTGTCGGCAAATCTGATCGTGTGTACGCGGCATTAGTTTGGAATTGCTGCACTTCTCTCTTCTGTCGCTGAGTGGCCGGGTAACTGGTGGCATTAGATAAGATAAGAGTGATGCAAGGACAGATTTGGAGTATATGGAGTGTCTCAGCCAATGGACAGGGGTTTTCTTGACCCCTTAGCCTGCTGGGAAAACCTATATATTTGGGTGGATTCAGGTGATCGGTGTTCTGTGCCACCTGGACAGCTGTCTAGGTGAACATGCGTTGTACTGCCCAGGCTGCTAGGCCGGAGTTTGGGCCTATCCCGGGGACATCTGGCTGCTAGGCTATCTGAGGGCCTATCCAAAAGCAAGAGAGCAGCGCAGGGTTGGTATGGCTGCTTGCAGTCCAACCAGAAGTGACGGTTCTGCCGGCCGGAGAACCTGTCGTGGTCGGAGGTAGAGGGGAAGCTGTCACCACTAAGGAACCAACCACCTCATTACCAGGGACCTCAGTGAGTAGCTGAAGCAAGTACCGGAGCAGTAGTCTCACCAACCGGGGACGGTGAAGAATCAGGAAACTTCAGCAGGTGCCAAGCCAGGGACTCAACCAGCGGAGGAGACGCTTCAGAAGTATCTAGAGTGCGGAGCCAGCCAGCCCAGCAGGGAAGGGGGGTTGACACTTGAGGAAGAAGTAAGAAGATTGGAAGAGCTCACGGGATTCAGTGGCAGTGGATACGCAAGTCTAGTGAAAGAGACCGGGAGCTCAGTGGGCTAAGATCTACAAGTAGTGATTGTAGAAGAAGTAAAGGAGTTTGTTACAACTTGTGTTAGACGCTGTTATAAGACTGTTGCCATAGGAGACAGCGTTCCTACACATGCAGATGTGGTGTCTTACTGGATGCCTTTCCCTGCATGGCTGTCTATCTAAAGAAGTCTCGGAGTCTGCCAATTAACATTGCAACTACCTAAGGGTGTCCTGGCCCTAACCCTCTCTCCCACAGTTCTGTTTAAGAGACAATAAATCTCTTTGCATTCAAGAAGTGTCTGGCACCCATGAATCTATCTTGCACTACACCCAACATGCCTTGTAACCCACTCTACAAAGAAGGATGTCAGCTGTCCCTAACTCTTGAGGTTCTCATTAGACTAAAGGTGGCCTGGGACCTTACTACACAACCAAAAACATAAATGTATTTTATTGGGATTTTATGTGATAGACCAACACAAAGTGGCTCATAACTGTGAAGTGAAAGGAAAATGATAAATGATACAAATAAATATGTGAAAAGTGTGGGGGAGGGGCATTTGTATGGCGCCCCCCGGAGTCAATACTTTGTAGAACCCCCTTTCTCTACAATTACAGCTGCGAGTCTTTTTGGGGATGTCTCTATCAGCTTTGCACATCTAGAGAGGGACCTATCTGCCCATTCTTCTTTGTAAAATATCTCAAGCTCTGTCAGATTGGATGGAGAGCGTCTGTGAACAGCAGTTTTCAAGTCTTGCCACAGATTCTCAATGTGATTTAGGTCTGGACTGTGACTGGGCCATTCTAACACATGAATATGCTTTGATCTAAACCATTCCATTGTAGCTCTGGCTGGATGTTTCGGGTCGTTGTCCTGCTGGAAGGTGAACCTCCTCCCCGGTCTCAAGTCTTTTGTAGACTCTAACAGGTTTTCTTCTAAGATTGTCCTGTATTTGTCTCCATCCATCTTCCCATCAACTCTGACCAGCTTCCCTGTCCCTGCTGAAGAAAAGCATCCCCACCACATGATGCTGCCACCACCATGTTTCACGGTGGGGATGGTGTGTTCAGGGTGATGTGCAGTGTTAGTTTTCCCCACACATAGCGTTTTACTTTTAGGCCATAAAGTTGAATTTTGGTCTCATCTGACCAGATCACCTTCTTCCACATGTTTGCTGTGTCCTCCACATGGCTTCTCACAAACTACAAACAGGACTTCTTATGACTTTCTTTCACCAATGTCTTTCTTCTTGTCACTCTTCCATAAAGGGCAGATTTGTGGAGAACACGACTAATAGTTGTCCTGTGGACAGATTCTCCCACCTGAGCTGTGGATCTCTGCAGCTCCTCCAGAGTTACCATGGACCTCTTGGCTCTTCTCTGATGAATGCTCTCCTTGCCCGGCCGGTCAGTTTAGGTGGACGGCCATGTCTTGGTAGGTTTGCAGTTGTGCCATACTCTTTCCATTTTCCGATGATGGATTGAACAGAGCTCCGTGAGATGTTCAAAGCTTGGGAGATTTTTTTATAACCTAACCCTGCTTTATACTTCTCCGCAACTTTATCCCTGACCTGTCTGGTGTGTTCCTTGGCCTTCATGATGCTGTTTGTTCACTAAGGTTCTCTAACAAACCTCTGAGGGCTTCACAGAACATCTGTATTTATACTGAGATTAAATTACACACAGGTGGACTCTATTTACTAATTAGGTGACTTCTGAAGACAATTGGTTCCTCTAGATTTTAGTTTAATACAAATGCCCCCCCCCCCCCACACACACACACACTTTTCACATATTTATTTGTATCATTTATCAGTTTCCTTCCACTTCACAATTATGTGACACTTTGTGTTGGTCTATCAAATAAAATCCCAATAAAATACATTTATGTTTTTGGTTGTAACATGACGAAATGTGGACAATTTCAAGGGGTATGAATACTTTTTCAAGGCACTGTACACATAAACATAATACAAAAGTAAAATACGGCAAACATAGACAGCTGAAGATATGCGCAACCCTCCACTAAGCTCTGATCACTCCCCTCCATGTAGGAGACCTAAAAAGGCCATCGTGTTCCACAGCATTTCAAGGAGAGCGGGCCGAAGCCCCAAAACAGCCCTATTGGTTCTAAAGCACAATCGATTAACTGGTTCCGTTCCTGAGGCTGTAGGCCTGGATAG
>NC_133327.1:691298967-691329669 GCF_042186555.1 Aquarana catesbeiana | reverse complement strand
CCTGTTTTTGTGTTTCGGGCTGTCACATGGCGCTGCCATCTGCTGCCTGTGAAAGACGTGACACGCTCAAGGCTCAGGTTACTGTTCATATGGCTGTGTGTAGATCCCGGGCATTGCTGTAATGTTCCATTTCTCATTTTGTTTTCTTCTGACAGACATTTAAACTCTTCACTACTCAACTCTGAGGACTTGACTGGTTTGACCAGATGTCTTCTTAAAGCCCCATCCTGGCCAAAATCTGACCCCACCCCCTTCCACCCACTCACCACCTGACCCCACCCCCTTCCACCCACTCACCTCCTGACCCCACCCCCTTTCACCCACCCCCTGACCCATACTGTAAAGGGTTTTGTCTTGGCTTTATGTTGCTTTGGCAAGTAAAATTTTTCTTGAGGGGCTTTGAATGAGAGGTCTAAGGGGGGGGGGGTAGGGAGGCTCTGATTGGGACCCTGATGTAAAGGGGGGGGGGAGGGGAGAGAGAAACTCTGATGGGGCCTCTAATGCAGGGGGGGGGGGTTTGGCCTGTGAATCATGAAATATCCCACTGAAAAGTTTTATGACCCGTGATGCTGAGTTCAGGGGTGTCATCTGGCGGCCCCTCCATCTGTTGTGGAACTACAAGTCCCATCATGCCTCTGCCTGGGGGAGTCATACTTGTACCTGTCAGCCTTGCAATGCCTCATGGGACTTCACAACAGCTGGAGGGCGCCAGTTTGAGACCCCCTGATGTAGAAGGTCCCTTGCCAGCCGGTCCCAAACCCATCCTTTGTTGCCGCTGTCACTCCTCTTCTGATTCCTGAGAGGGCAGCCAATAGGAAACCTGCTGTAGGAAGTAAACAAAGAGAATTATCGGGACTGCGGGGTCATGTGACCAGTTGTAGGTGAAGGTTCTGTACACTCTTGCAGGCAGTTGGGACGGTGGGGGTGGGGGTTGGGGTGGTGTATCCTGGAGATGTGCTCTAATAGGACTTGATTAGCACTTACCTCTTCTCTTTGCCCCCCCCCCCCCCCAGACACATGGGGTGCATAGAACTTGCCTGACATGAGTTGTCTTTAATGGCTGTGACCTGTGCTGTGCTCCCCCCGGCTCCGCTCCTTCCATCTCCACTCTTTGATCTGCAGGAGAGTCCCCGACATCTGGGCAGCCGCCAAACCTTCCCGTTCTTATGAAGAATCACAATCTAAAAATAGGCTGCCGACCGAGAGCCGATCCTGAGGAGAGGAGATTCATCTGAGAGGACGGCGCACCCCTTCCTGTCCCCGCATTCACCAAAACCCGCATTCAACCAATCCTGACTTCACCAATACCCGCCTGTCACCCTCATTCACCCAATCCTGACTTCACCAATACCTGCCTGTCACCAATCCTGACTTCACCAATCCCCGCCTGTCACCAATCCTGACTTCACCAATCCCCGCCTGTCACCAATCCTGACTTCACCAATACCCGCCTGTCACCCTCATTCACCCAATCCTGACTTCACCAATACCCGCCTGTCACCCTCATTCACCCAATCCTGACTTCACCAATACCCGCCTGTCACCCTCATTCACCCAATCCTGACTTCACCAATACCCGCCTGTCACCAATCCTGACTTCACCAATACCCGCCTGTCACCAATCCTGACTTCACCAATACCCGCCTGTCACCCTCATTCACCCAATCCTGACTTCACCAATACCCACCTGTCACCTTCATTCATCCAATCCTGACTTCACCAATACCCGCCTGTCACCCTCATTCACCAATCCTGACTTCACCAATACCCGCCTGTCACCTTCATTCATCCAATCCTGACTTCACCAATACCCGCCTGTCACCTTCATTCATCCAATCCTGACTTCACCAATATCCGCCTGTCACCTCCATTCATCCATTCCTGACTTCACCAATACCCGCCTGTCACCTCCATTCATCCAATCCTGACTTCACCAATACCCGCCTGTCACCTCCATTCATCCAATCCTGACTTCACCAATACCCGCCTGTCACCAATCCTGACTTCACCAATACCCGCTTGTCACCAATCCTGACTTCACCAATACCCGCCTGTCACCTCCATTCATCCAATCCTGACTTCACCAATACCCGCCTGTCACCTCCATTCATCCAATCCTGACTTCACCAATACCCGCCTGTCACCTCCATTCATCCAATCCTGACTTCACCAATACCCGCCTGTCACCCTCATTCATCCAATCCTGACTTCACCAATACCCGCCTGTCACCAATCCTGACTTCACCAATACCCGCCTGTCACCAATCCTGACTTCACCAATACCCGCCTGTCACCAATCCTGACCACCAATACCCGCTTGTCACCAATCCTGACTTCACCAATACCCGCCTGTCACCTCCATTCACCCAATCCTGACTTCACCAATACCCGCCTGTCACCCTCATTCACCCAATCCTGACTTCACCAATACCCGCCTGTCACCCTCATTCACCCAATCCTGACTTCACCAATACCCGCCTGTCACCCTCATTCACCCAATCCTGACTTCACCAATACCTGACTTCACCAATACCCGCCTGTCACCCTCATTCACCCAATCCTGACTTCACCAATACCCGCCTGTCACCTTCATTCATCCAATCCTGACTTCACCAATACCCGCCTGTCACCCTCATTCATCCAATCCTGACTTCCCCAATACCCGCCTGTCACCCTCATTCATCCAATCCTGACTTCACCAATACCCGCTTGTCACCAATCCTGACTTCACCAATACCTGCCTGTCACCCTCATTCACCCAATCCTGACTTCACCAATACCCGCCTGTCACCCTCATTCACCCAATCCTGACTTCACCAATACCCGCCTGTCACCAATCCTGACTTCACCAATACCCGCCTGTCACCAATCCTGACTTCACCAATACCCGCCTGTCACCAATCCTGACTTCACCAATACCCGCCTGTCACCCTCATTCATCCAATCCTGACTTCACCAATACCCGCTTGTCACCAATCCTGACTTCACCAATACCTGCCTGTCACCCGCATTCACCCAATCCTGACTTCACCAATACCCGCCTGTCACCAATCCTGACTTCACCAATACCCGCCTGTCACCAATCCTGACTTCACCAATACCCGCCTGTCACCAATCCTGACTTCACCAATACCCGCCTGTCACCTTCATTCATCCAATCCTGACTTCACCAATACCCGCCTGTCACCAATCCTGACTTCACCAATACCCGCCTGTCACCAATCCTGACTTCACCAATACCCGCCTGTCACCAATCCTGACTTCACCAATACCCGCCTGTCACCAATCCTGACTTCACCAATACCCGCCTGTCACCTTCATTCATCCAATCCTGACTTCACCAATACCCGCCTGTCACCAATCCTGACTTCACCAATACCCGCCTGTCACCCTCATTCATCCAATCCTGACTTCACCAATACCCGCTTGTCACCAATCCTGACTTCACCAATACCTGCCTGTCACCCGCATTCACCCAATCCTGACTTCACCAATACCCGCCTGTCACCCTCATTCACCCAATCCTGACTTCACCAATACCCGCCTGTCACCCTCATTCACCCAATCCTGACTTCACCAATACCCGCCTGTCACCATCCTGACTTCACCAATACCCGCCTGTCACCAATCCTGACTTCACCAATACCCGCCTGTCACCAATCCTGACTTCACCAATACCCGCCTGTCACCCTCATTCACCCAATCCTGACTTCACCAATACCCGCCTGTCACCTTCATTCATCCAATCCTGACTTCACCAATACCCGCCTGTCACCTTCATTCATCCAATCCTGACTTCACCAATACCCGCCTGTCACCAATCCTGACTTCACCAATACCCGCCTGTCACCAATCCTGACTTCACCAATACCCGCCTGTCACCAATCCTGACTTCACCAATACCCGCCTGTCACCAATCCTGACTTCACCAATACCCGCCTGTCACCAATCCTGACTTCACCAATACCCGCCTGTCACCAATCCTGACTTCACCAATACCCGCCTGTCACCAATCCTGACTTCACCAATACCCGCCTGTCACCTTCATTCATCCAATCCTGACTTCACCAATACCCGCCTGTCACCAATCCTGACTTCACCAATACCCGCCTGTCACCCTCATTCATCCAATCCTGACTTCACCAATACCCGCTTGTCACCAATCCTGACTTCACCAATACCTGCCTGTCACCCGCATTCACCCAATCCTGACTTCACCAATACCCGCCTGTCACCCTCATTCACCCAATCCTGACTTCACCAATACCCGCCTGTCACCTTCATTCATCCAATCCTGACTTCACCAATACCCGCCTGTCACCTTCATTCATCCAATCCTGACTTCACCAATATCCGCCTGTCACCTCCATTCATCCATTCCTGACTTCACCAATACCCGCCTGTCACCTCCATTCATCCAATCCTGACTTCACCAATACCCGCCTGTCACCCTCATTCACCCAATCCTGACTTCACCAATACCCGCCTGTCACCCTCATTCACCCAATCCTGACTTCACCAATACCCGCCTGTCACCCTCATTCATCCAATCCTGACTTCACCAATACCCGCCTGTCACCAATCCTGACTTCACCAATACCCGCCTGTCAGCTGCTCTGCAATAACGGCTTAAAGCTAACCAGTCCCTTTCCTAAAGCAGTGAAGTGGAGCGAAGCCTTTAGGGGTGCTGAGCGCCCCCCCAGGGCCCTGATCCATATTCTAGTACCCCTCGGCATCCCTTCTACTTGGTGCACTAGCCGGGGGACTTGTATTTGTTACCAGCAAGCTGGCATCCCCTTTGTGTAGAGATCACACCCTAAAACGATCGGTCAGTGAAGTAGGCGGGGTGATCTGTTATATTACAGAATTGGGACGGAGATTTGATCCGTATTCCCCGACACCATCAATAAAGGAAAACTATTTTCAGAGATTTTGTATCTTGTAAAGTGATGTGAATGTTTCAGTGTATATATCACAATACGGGGAAGTTGCGCTGCTTTTTATATTTCCATCTAAATGTTTTTCTCTTTTTCTTCTTGCAGTGCGAGGATGTCGCCCCGGAAAGATCGTCCAAATGACGGAGGCAGAAGTGCGCGGCCTGTGTATAAAATCTCGCGAGATCTTCCTCAGCCAGCCCATTCTGCTGGAACTGGAGGCCCCACTAAAGATTTGCGGTAAGCCCTGGCAGAGCTTTTCCCTCACAGCGATATTTACCCTCCTTAAATCGCACAGGCCTGGGGTGGGGGAGGGGGTGTACACACATTCCCAGGGGCTCCACCCACCAGCAGTCTGTGTTTATCTGACAGGCCGACTGCTATCTGTCAGATGGAGTCAGTCTGGCGGCTGGGCAACCGCGCCATTGCTTCCAAACCCACCAGTGACAGATAACCCCACTGTCTTTTAGACCCCGATCGTCTCATTAAAGGGAATTGATCACCAAAAAATCCTCACATAGGGGACTCTTTGTCTTCTATGTGATCAAAAAATAATCAGCCCTCCTAATACTTGCCTGAGCCCCATTTCAATCCATTGATGTGCACAAGAGCCTTGTCTCTCCGGGGACTCTCTATCATTGGTTGAGCCACAGAGAGAGAGGGGGCAGGGCAGAGCCGTGGCTCTGTGTGTGAATAGACACGTGGATCAGCAGCTCGAGAGCGAATCTGCTTGGGTGCCCCCATAAGAAGCTGCCACCTCTGAGGTGGGAAGGGGGGGGCCAGGAGCACCAGCAGAGGGGTCCTGAGAAGAGGAGGATCGGGGCTGCTCTGCAAAACATTTACTGAGCCGGTACAAAAAATTGCCTTTTAATATCACTTACACTAAAAATGTAAAAAAAAGAGATGCTGGACGTCCTCCAGCCAGGAAAAGAGGCGGAGCTCTATCTGGTTTGCTGCAGCTTCTAATGTACGTTGTGAGACGCTCACAGTGTGCAGTGAAATCAGAGAAGACATTTCAGTCCAGGGGAGGAGCCGGTACGCCTGTGGAAGACTAAAGGGGGGAGGAGCCGGTACGCCTGTGCAAGACTGAAGGGGGGAGGAGCCGGTACGCCTGTGCAAGACTGAAGGGGGGAGGAGCCGGTACGCCTGTGCAAGACTGAAGGGGGGAGGAGCCGGTACGCCTGTGCAAGACTGAAGGGGGGAGGAGCCGGTACGCCTGTGCAAGACTGAAGGGGGGAGGAGCCGGTACGCCTGTGCAAGACTGAAGGGGGGAGGAGCCGGTACGCCTGTGCAAGACTGAAGGGGGTTTGAGGGCGGGGGGCTACATATTGTGACCCTAAATATGAATGTAACATGAAAGATGGGACTGGTTTATGGGGCTTATTCTCACGTACAGCAGCCCTTACCACCCCTCTAAAGAGTAATCCACAGAGTCACACCAGCAATAAATCAGTCTGGTTCCAATAATGACTTGTAGCAGACTGACCTCCCGGAGGAGTTGCCCGTTGCTGGCAGTGGTGGCCTTTGTAGCATAGGTCAGATATTTATAGATTTTAGTGGCGTTTCCGAAATGGTGAGCTTAGATTACATATCGCCGCTAATAACCGATCGGTCACTGGAGCTGCCTCCAGTGTGAGCTTCATAGGTCACCATGAACTGAACCCTTCTATGTTTTACCTGAGACCATTCTGATCATTGTGTGGGGTGATCGGATCATGGGGGTCATACATTGTGCCATCGGTGGGGGAGGGGCTGACAACTCTGCTTCCGTCATTCCGGTGAGGAAGGTGACGCTTCTTGGATTGTCAGTATTATTGATTCATGATGGTCTTAGGGGGGTTCTAGAGCCTAAGGGTTTGTTTTTACTTCAATGCTATGCAATAAGGTAAAAACCCTTCTGAGCCTCCATCTCAATCCAGCGACATGTCCTTATACTTACCTGAGCCTCCATCTCAATCCAGCGACATGTCCTTATACTTACCTGAGCCTCCATCCTGATCCAACGACGTGTGAGAAAGCATCGTCTGTCCTCTCTCCTTCCTCACAGGGTAGATTGATAGCAGGAGGAGTCATTGGCTCCCCCTATGGATGAGTTGGTATCTGCCGATAACGATTATTTTCACGCATATTTGTGGAAATGCTCCCAATACCTGAAACCGATCTTTTGCGGTGCGATTCTTGTTTTGAATCTCTAGTTTTCTGCACGGCTCCGGTGTGACCCGAGGTGGAAATCACTGACCAGCCTGGAGTGGTGGGGAAACCACATGGGATTCGGACCGGAATCTCACTGCATTTCTCTTCAATTCACATCCGATTCTCTGTGATTCTCTGCAGTGAGATTTGAGTCCATTCATAGGAGTATCAGAAAGAACAGGACTGAAAGTATCAGGACTCAGCGATTAAACAGGAGGGTATCGTCTCCATCTCCCCCTGTTGTCAGTCTGATTCTATGACGATTGGTTGGGGGGGGGGGGGGGGGGGGGGCGGAGCCGTCTTGTCTGGGTCAGATACATACAAGGCCGCTCAGGAGTGAGCCTCATGTGTGGCCCCCATAGAAAGCGACTTTCTGTATAGCACTCAGCAGGGGGGGAGGGGCCAGGGACACCCCAGAAGAGGAGGATCGGGGCTGCTCTATGTAACACCCCCGCTAACCGCAGGTAAGTATGACGGGTTGTTTTCATTTAAAAAAAAATAATAAATCTGATGCTTTACAGAAATAAAGTGTGAGCACCACAAACTGAAAGCCAAGCTGAATTCATTATTACTGTTCAAAGCAAACTCTCCATCCCATCCATCTCTCCATCCCATCCATCTCTCCATCCCATCCATCTCTCCATCCCATCCATCTCTCCATCCATCCATCTCTCCATCCCACCAACTCTCCAACCCTCCATCCATCCCTCCCCTCCCTCCCTCCATCCCTCCCATTCATCACTCCCCTCCCATCCATCCATTATCCATCCACTCTCCCAACCATCCATCCATCCATCCTCATCCATCCATCCCTCCCATCCATCCCATCCTCCCATCCATCTCTCCATCCCATCCATCTCTCCATCCCATCCATCTCTCCATCCCATCCATCTCCATCCATCCATCTCTCCATCCCATCCATCTCTCCATCCCATCCATCTCTCCATCCCATCCATCTCTCCATCCCATCCATCTCTCCATCCCATCCATCTCTCCTCCCATCCATCTCTCCATCCCATCCATCACCCATCCATCCATCTCCATCCCATCCATCTCTCCATCCCATCCATCTCTCCCTCATCCCTCCCCTCCCTCCCTCCATCCATCCCTCCCTCCCTCCATCCATCCCTCCCTCCTCCATCTCTCCCTCCCATCCATCTCTCCCTCCCATCCATCTCTCCCTCCCATCCATCTCTCCCTCCCATCCATCTCTCCCTCCCATCCATCTCTCCCTCCCCATCCATCTCTCCCTCCCATCCATCTCTCCCTCCCATCCATCTCTCCCTCCCATCCATCTCTCCCTCCCATCCATCTCTCCCTCCCATCCATCTCTCCATCCCATCCATCTCTCTCTCCCATCCATCTCTCCATCCCATCCATCTCTCTCTCCCATCCATCTCTCTCTCCCATCCATCTCTCTCTCCATCCATCTCTCTCTCCCATCCATCTCTCCATCCCATCCATCTCTCCATCCCATCCATCTCTCCATCCCATCCATCTCTCCATCCCATCCCTCCATCCATCCATCCATCCCTCCCATCCATCTCTCCCTTCCATCCATCCATCTCTCCCTTCCATCCATCCATCCCTCCCATCCATCCATCCATCCCTCCCATCCATCTCTCCATCCATCCCATCCATCTCTCCCTCCCTCCCTCCCTCCCCTCCCTCCCTCCCTCCCTCCCTCCCTCCCTCCCTCCCTCCCTCCCATCCATCCCTCCCATCCATCTCTCCCTCATCCATCCATCCATCCCTCCCATCCATCTCTCCCTCCCATCCATCTCTCCCTCCCATCCATCTCTCCCTCCCATCCATCTCTCCCTCCCATCCATCTCTCCCTCCCATCCATCTCTCCCTCCCATCCATCTCTCCATCCCATCCATCTCTCCATCCCATCCATCTCTCCATCCCATCCATCTCTCCATCCCATCCATCTCTCCATCCCATCCATCTCTCCATCCCATCCATCTCTCCATCCCATCCATCTCTCCATCCCATCCATCTCTCCATCCCATCCATCTCTCCATCCCATCCATCTCTCCATCCCATCCATCTCTCCATCCCATCCATCTCTCCATCCCATCCATCTCTCCATCCCATCCATCTCTCCATCCCTCCCATCCATCTCTCCATCCCTCCCATCCATCTCTCCATCCCTCCCATCCATCTCTCCATCCCTCCCATCCATCTCTCCCTTCCATCCCTCCCATCCATCTCTCCCTTCCATCCATCCATCCATCCATCTCTCCCTCCCATCCATCCATCCATCCATCTCTCCCTCCCATCCATCCCATCTCTCCCTCCCATCCATCCCATCTCTCCCTCCCATCCATCCCATCTCTCCCTCCCATCCATCCCATCTCTCCCTCCCATCCATCCCATCTCTCCCTCCCATCCATCCCATCTCTCCCTCCCATCCATCTCTCCCTCCCATCCATCCATCCATGCTTTGTGTTGAGAGATCACTTTTTTTTTTAAAAACTCCCCCCAGCATCTCTAGCTGTGGCCATCTTGAGTAAGGGCAGATGATTCATGTAGCATTTACATTCTGGAATCCATCTGCCCTTAGCTCAAGCATGCAGGTGTTTCGTCAGATTAGGCGTCCCGTCAGATTTTGTAACGGAAGTGACGTTCCGTTGCCGCCATCTTGGTACACCCACATTTGTCCACAGTAAAGATACAGTGAGGAGGCAGCAAGTGGACATCTTGTTACACCCACCGGAGTCCGGCATTTCACACTTATTAACAGTAAACTCATCTTGTGACACAGTATTTAAAAATCCGTCTGTTTTTTTAATTTTAAGGCAGCGACAAGTCTGCTGATCTCACATGTTTGCTAATCTTGCAGAACACGGCTGCTTTGAAAAATCAACATCAAAACAGTCAGACGGATTTCAAATCCTGTATTCCAATATATAAGATGAGCTTACTGGTAAAAATAAGTGTGAAATGCCGGACTCCGGTGGGTGTAACAAGATGTCCGCTTGCTGCCTTCTCACTGTATCCTTACTGTGGACAAATGTGGGTGTACCAAGATGGTGGTGACAAAACGTCACTATCGTTACAAAATCTGACAGGTCGCCTAATCTGATGAAACGCCTGCATGCTTGAGCTAAGGGCAGATGGATTCCAGGATGTAAATGCTACATGAATCCATCTGCCCTTACGCCTAATCTGATGAAATACCTGCAGTACAATGTGCTTAGCTGAGGAAAAGCCCCTCCTCCCATGGAGACTCCTGGGATGTATGACCTCATTTTATTAGAATTGTACAATCCCACCAATGGCCAACCAGGAGAGTCTATAGAATTGTACAAAATAAAACGATGTTGCGCCATCTTTGAACCGGTGAGTTCCCTGGCTGTGGCGTCACCGGACAATCGTCAGTGTGAGAAGAACGTGCTTGTTATAATTGGTGCCTCGTGGCCGTCTCCCGTGTGCTGCTTTTAAAACAAGGCTACAGACTCGAACGCGCATGCGCGGTGGCGGGATGCTGAAGTAGCCTGATTTCAAAGCTTCACCGGTATGAACCGGACTGATCCTGCATTGCAGAATGGTTTGTGTCTTCATGAGACCCGATATACCAACGCAGGTCAGAAAAGCGCACAATCTCTTTGTGAACTGCTGAGATCTCCCCGTCTCTGGTGCTTTGTGTGTTTTAGAATTATTTCCATATAATTTTTATCTTAAATCCTCAGTCTGGGCAGAATTACCTTCACAGGTTTCAAACCACCTCGCTCCTCGGGAGGACTTGGCTGCCATGCGGGTATACTTCTGTATCCTGCACCATGGTAAGGAGACAGACAAGTGTCCTGCCGACGCACACATCACCCGACTAATAGCAGATAAAAGCAGCCTCGGCTCACTCCATCGAGGGCATGCCCCCAACGTGTTTCGCCCCACTGAGGCTTAATCATGGAGGTGAGGCAAAACATGTTGGGGGCGTGGCCTTGATGGATTGAGGGGAGGCTCCTTTTATCTGCTAACCATATGGTTGGGTGATGTCTGTGACGGCGCGACACTTGTCTTGGTCTCCTCTGCGTGCTTTGAGTTGGGATGGACACAGAGGCATCCACCTCACTCAGGACTTTGGTAGCCTGGGTGGGGCCCCTAAGCAAAACCCCAGGTCACTGCAAATCAGTAAATTCATATGGTGGAGTAAGAACTCCTGCTGTACTGCCAAACCATTCCAGCTTTAAGTGCTGCACCCCCAGCACTGCGGTCTCCTCTCAGCCCCATCCCCCCCCCCTCTTCTCCTGGCCATTCACAAAATGCACAGCCCCGATTCTATTTTGTTAATGGCCTGGAGGAGGGGAGGAGAGGCGGCAGAAATGTGACTAGCACTGGGGTCTGAGAACTGGAGGACTTGTACCCGGACTGGCCCTGAAGTGCAGCGGGTGCCGGACATCCTGTGGAGATCATCCTGCCTCGGGACACTTTAGTCCTGGATTTGTTTGTATCCTATATAGAAGCCTTCAATATAAGATTGTATTATTAGTAGGTCTTCTATATTGCTGATTGTTTTGTAGTATTTTTTGTTCTCTTGTGTAAATGTTCTGCTTTCTGGATTGCAGGTGACATCCACGGGCAGTACACAGACTTACTGCGGTTGTTTGAATATGGCGGCTTCCCTCCAGAAGCCAATTACCTCTTCCTGGGAGATTATGTGGACAGAGGGAAGCAATCGCTGGAGACCATCTGTCTGCTTCTGGCGTATAAAATCAAATATCCAGAGAACTTCTTCCTGCTTCGGGGAAACCACGAGTGCGCCAGCATCAACCGGATCTACGGCTTCTACGATGAATGTGAGTCTCCTCCTCCTTCCGCTCCTCGGGGGCGGAGAAATGGGGATTATACCTCCCATTCTAGGGACCAGCGGCCACTTTTGTGTGGTCAGAGGACAAGAGACTCAACTGAGAACGACTAAAATAATGAAATGAAAATATTTCAGGTCTCTTAGCTGTCTGGATTCTGGAATTTGTCCCACTCAGTTTTTGGATATTAAACTTTATAGAACTGTTTATTATTCAAAGAAATCCCCCCTCCCCCCCCCAATGTCTTCATGATTTATTCTGTTGAGAAATCACTTTGAAAAACATCCCCCATAGTATTTCTAGCTGTGGCCATCTTGAGTAAGGGCAGATGATTCTTGTAGCATTTACTTCCTGGAATCCATCTACCCATAGCTCTGGCAGGAGGGTGTGCTTAGCGGAGAAAGCCCCTCCTCCAATGAAGACTCCTGGTATGTATGACATTTTGGCCTAGGCCAGAAACCAGGAAGTCACTGAAGAAATGTAGAAGAAGAAATTTAGAAGTGTAAAATCCCTCTATAGGTCAGCCAGGTGATTATATAGAATTGTACAAAAGATTTACTGCGCTGTCTTTGAACCGGTGAGTTTCCTGACTGGCGTCGCCGGCCAAGCGTCAGTGCGAGAATAACCTGCTTGTTATAACTGGTGCCTCATGGCCGTCTCCCGTGGGGCGCTTTTAAAACAAAGCTACAGACTCGAGAGAGCGCATGCGCGGGATGCAGATGTGCGCCTAACCCGCTCTGCATCCCTCTGGTATCTGCCCTTAGCCCAGGCATGCAGCCAGGATGGTGTGTTTAGCTGGGAAAAAAAACAAAACACCATAGCAACTGCAGATCAGAGGCTAAGATGGCGGCTTCCTTGGCTGCAGAGGATTGGAAGGTTTAGTTCCGCTATGAGGGAGGGATATGTGATCACCATGGAAACGTTCCTTTACTTATCAGGCTTTTGGCTGTATTGATAAAACGCCTCAAGATGAGGAAACGACATTTTCAAAAAGTGACTTTTTTTTTTTTCTAGCGGAGTCCAATGAGATTTGAGAATTTGGTCACATGACTGAATGAAGGGCGCCCTGGACTGCGTAAAGCTTTGTGAATTTCCTCCAATGTTTTCTGCTTTGTTTTATTATCGGCTCAGAAGAGAATAACGATCTTCTTCTTTTCTCAGGCAAACGGAGGTTTAATATAAAGCTGTGGAAGACTTTCACCGACTGTTTCAACTGTCTGCCAATCGCCGCCATTGTGGATGAGAAGATCTTCTGCTGCCATGGAGGTAGGGGGCGTGTCCTGCAATGAAAAATTCTAATTCTTTATAGGCTGCCATGGTTTTGCAGGGTGCAGCAATAAGGGTGGCGCTCCCCAAATAACCGGCCAATAATATCCTGGTCCTGGTATCCTGACCATTGCTGCCGATGGTTCAGTTCCTGACTGCAGAGAGAGGATTTCTCCTCTAAAATGGACCTGAGCTCCTTTTTTTGGGGGGGAAAAGCCACCAAAGACAAACAGGTGTGTCTCCCCCTCCCAGTTATCTCCCCTTCATGTGATGTCACCAGGAGGATAAGTGAAAGGAAATCTTGGTGCTCAAATCTCTTCTTTGTAAAACTAAACATTCAGCTAAAGTTGTGCATTCATTGTGTGGGATCTCCTCCTCCTAGCTGGGGGGGTGGCAGGATCTCCTCCTAGCTGGGGGGGGTGGCAGGATCTCCTCCTAGCTGGGGGGGTGGCAGGATCTCCTCCTAGCTGGGGGGGTGGCAGGATCTCCTAGCGTGGGGGGGGAGGGGTCTTGTGTGGCAGGATCTCCTCCTCCTAGCCGAGGGGTTGGGGGGGTGGCAAGATCTCCTCCTCCTAGCCGGGGGGGTGGCAGGATCTCCTCCTCCTAGGTGGCGGGGCGGCTTTTGCTTTACTATTGTGCACCTTGGTGTGATACCAGGCGGCTACACATGATTCCTGTGTTTGGAGGACCGCGCTGGACTGGTGACACCAAAACTTTGGTTCCTGATCTATTTTTGGAGTAACCCTCACAAGGACATTTAGGCAGGAGACACTTGGATGGGTTGAATGGCGCGCCCGGTAACCAAGGTTTATCAGACAGGAGTGAGTCTTTTTTACTGAAGAGAACTGGTAACACTTTGGCTCTTCTTGTGTCGGCGCCCTGTGAGTAGGACTTCTCTTTCACATGAGGCCAACGTTCCGTAGACACGAAAAGTGCCGACAGCTTTAAAGCTGAACTCAAGGAACAAACGCTTTTTGTTTACATGACCACAAAGGATATAAATCCACTTTGCACTAAATACCTTTTAAAACCCAAATATTACTTTGTAAATGTTGTGGTGACATCACCACTGTGCTGTATATTGCCTGTGCCAACAGCAGTGTACTATGAGATGGACGCTGTAGGCTCCGCCCATTTCAGGCTGCCCGCAGAAAACTACAGTAGGGGCGGAGACAAGACCAGTCCCCTGGCACAGAGAGCAGAGCTGTAGGAGGGGCCCAGAAGGCTCCACCCACTATAGAAAACTACTCAAGTGGTGGAGATGAGACCGCCCCCTTGCACAAGGAGAGAGAGCTGTGGGATTGGCCCAACCTGCTAAAGGAGGAGGTGCAGACAAGACCATTCACCCTCCACAAGGAGAGAGCATAGCTTTGGGAGGGTCTGAGCAGGCTCCATCCACTACAGAAAACTACAGGAGGGGTCAGAGACGAGACCAGTCATCCTGCACAAGGGGAGAGCAGAGCTGTAGGAGAGGCCCAGCAAGCTCCACCCACTACAGGAGGGGGTGGAGACGAGACAGTCGCCCTGCACAAAGAAAGCAGAGGTGTGGGAGGGGGCCACCAGGCTCCACCCACTACAGAAAACTACAGGAGTGGGTGGAGACGAGGCCAGTCCCCCTGCACAAGGAGAGGACAGCAGTGGGCGGTCCTTATATTACAGGAAGTCTCACACTGGATTACTGCACAGATCTGGGAGGAGGACACAAAGATCACCGAGATTCCAGAAGAAGACCCATGATTTTTGTGATAGGACAAGATTTGCTGATTCCGGAGTTCAGCTTTAAACAAGCTTCAGTTTGAGCCTCTCCACTGTTCAGAGTTTACCCAGAATTTTATCTCAGAGGAAATTGGGGTGCAGTTCCCTTGAAACGCGTTGGATGCACTTTTTTATTTGAGACATTTTTGAAGATAACAATATATACCTTGAAATATATACCGGCTGCACTTGCTATCTTCAATAAAGTGCAGCCAATGCTTTTTAAGGGAACTGCATCCCACTTCCTCAGAGCTAAAATTCTGGATAAGTTCTGAACAGCGTCATGTAATCCACACATCCCCCGCCCGTATAGCCGAGTTCAGCAAGGAAGCGGCCAGGAATTGCAGAGCTGGAAGGGAAGCGGTTATGGCGTGGTCCACACTGGAACGTAAGCTGTGCAGTGTTTTTTTTAAATGAATGGAATGCAGATTGCGCTCCAATTATTGGATTAAATAAGTCAGGAGGTAGGAATGTAAACCTTGGCAGTATTTGGCCAGGCTTCGAGGGTGACAGAAAAGGCAGCAGGCATTTACATTAAACAATATTTTTAGAAATGGCCCTGTGCATTTTACATTGGGGCCCCTTATCTGCATGGAGGCCGGTTTATGTAAAAGGGGGGACTTTGCCTTTAAATTTTTCCAGATCTGAGGGGGTGGGAGGGACATTGTCAGCGTGCGTTGTGTTTGTGATACACAATGACCTCTTCATGCTTTTATTGTGGAGTTTGTAGGATGTGACTCATCGCTCGCTGTGACTGTCTCTATTATTCCAGTATGAGAACGTGTCGGACCGGTTCCCTATTTACTGGCGTGTGCTCCGTGTACTGGATGCCGCTTTACTGCGACTTTCCTAATACCACACCGTGACCTCCCGCTGTACCACACAATGATATATTCTTTATGAATCCTCCGTATAAACATACAAAACATTTCACGAGCGCTGATTTCAGGTGTAAATACGCTGCGGAGGAGGGGCGCGGTGTGACTCAATGATGGAGAGAATACAGAGATGTGTGAAGTCAGGACCTCTTAAAGCTGACAACATTATAGAATTTTATTATTCAAAACAAATTCCTCCACTTCTCCAACCATCCCTTCCTCCCTCCACGTCTCCAACCATCCCTTCCTCCCTCCACGTCTCCAACCATCCCTTCCTCCCTCCACGTCTCCAACCATCCATCCCTTCCTCCCTCCACGTCTCCAACCAACCATCCCTTCCTCCCTCCACGTCTCCAACCATCCAACCATCCCTTCCTCCCTCCACGTCTCCAACCAACCATCCCTTCCTCCCTCCACGTCTCCAACCAACCATCCCTTCCTCCCTCCACGTCTCCAACCAACCATCCCTTCCTCCCTCAACGTCTCCAACCAACCATCCCTTCCTCCCTCCACGTCTCCAACCAACCATCCCTTCCTCCCTCCACGTCTCCAACCAACCATCCCTTCCTCCCTCCACGTCTCCAACCAACCATCCCTTCCTCCCTCCACGTCTCCAACCAACCATCCCTTCCTCCCTCCACGTCTCCAACCAACCATCCCTTCCTCCCTCCACGTCTCCAACCAACCATCCCTTCCTCCCTCCACGTCTCCAACCAACCATCCCTTCCTCCCTCCACGTCTCCAACCAACCATCCCTTCCTCCCTCCACGTCTCCAACCAACCATCCCTTCCTCCCTCCACGTCTCCAACCAACCATCCCTTCCTCCCTCCACGTCTCCAACCAACCATCCCTTCCTCCCTCCACGTCTCCAACCAACCATCCCTTCCTCCCTCCACGTCTCCAACCACCATCCCTTCCTCCCTCCACGTCTCCAACCATCCATCCCTTCCTCCCTCCACGTCTCCAACCACCATCCCTTCCTCCCTCCACGTCTCCAACCACCATCCCTTCCTCCCTCCACGTCTCCAACCATCCAACCATCCCTTCCTCCCTCCACGTCTCCAACCATCCAACCATCCCTTCCTCCCTCCACGTCTCCAACCATCCAACCATCCCTTCCTCCCTCCACGTCTCCAACCATCCAACCATCCCTTCCTCCCTCCACGTCTCCAACCATCCAACCATCCCTTCCTCCCTCCACGTCTCCAACCAACCATCCCTTCCTCCCTCCACGTCTCCAACCAACCATCCCTTCCTCCCTCCACGTCTCCAACCAACCATCCCTTCCTCCCTCCACGTCTCCAACCAACCATCCCTTCCTCCCTCCACGTCTCCAACCAACCATCCCTTCCTCCCTCCACGTCTCCAACCAACCATCCCTTCCTCCCTCCACGTCTCCAACCAACCATCCCTTCCTCCCTCCACGTCTCCAACCAACCATCCCTTCCTCCCTCCACGTCTCCAACCAACCATCCCTTCCTCCCTCCACGTCTCCAACCAACCATCCCTTCCTCCCTCCACGTCTCCAACCAACCATCCCTTCCTCCCTCCACGTCTCCAACCAACCATCCCTTCCTCCCTCCACGTCTCCAACCAACCATCCCTTCCTCCCTCCACGTCTCCAACCAACCATCCCTTCCTCCCTCCACGTCTCCAACCATCCATCCCTTCCTCCCTCCACGTCTCCAACCATCCATCCCTTCCTCCCTCCACGTCTCCAACCATCCATCCCTTCCTCCCTCCACGTCTCCAACCACCATCCCTTCCTCCCTTCACGTCTCCAACCAACCATCCCTTCCTCCCTCCACGTCTCCATCCAACCATCCCTTCCTCCCTCCACGTCTCCAACCATCCAACCATCCCTTCCTCCCTCCACGTCTCCAACCATCCAACCATCCCTTCCTCCCTCCACGTCTCCAACCATCCAACCATCCCTTCCTCCCTCCACGTCTCCAACCAACCATCCCTTCCTCCCTCCACGTCTCCAACCATCCAACCATCCCTTCCTCCCTCCACGTCTCCAACCAACCATCCCTTCCTCCCTCCACGTCTCCAACCAACCATCCCTTCCTCCCTCCACGTCTCCAACCAACCATCCCTTCCTCCCTCCACGTCTCCAACCAACCATCCCTTCCTCCCTCCACGTCTCCAACCAACCATCCCTTCCTCCCTCCACGTCTCCAACCAACCATCCCTTCCTCCCTCCACGTCTCCAACCAACCATCCCTTCCTCCCTCCACGTCTCCAACCAACCATCCCTTCCTCCCTCCACGTCTCCAACCAACCATCCCTTCCTCCCTCCACGTCTCCAACCAACCATCCCTTCCTCCCTCCACGTCTCCAACCAACCATCCCTTCCTCCCTCCACGTCTCCAACCAACCATCCCTTCCTCCCTCCACGTCTCCAACCACCATCCCTTCCTCCCTCCACGTCTCCAACCATCCATCCCTTCCTCCCTCCACGTCTCCAACCACCATCCCTTCCTCCCTCCACGTCTCCAACCACCATCCCTTCCTCCCTCCACGTCTCCAACCATCCCTTCCTCCCTCCACGTCTCCAACCATCCAACCATCCCTTCCTCCCTCCACGTCTCCAACCATCCAACCATCCCTTCCTCCCTCCACGTCTCCAACCATCCAACCATCCCTTCCTCCCTCCACGTCTCCAACCATCCAACCATCCCTTCCTCCCTCCACGTCTCCAACCATCCAACCATCCCTTCCTCCCTCCACGTCTCCAACCAACCATCCCTTCCTCCCTCCACGTCTCCAACCAACCATCCCTTCCTCCCTCCACGTCTCCAACCAACCATCCCTTCCTCCCTCCACGTCTCCAACCAACCATCCCTTCCTCCCTCCACGTCTCCAACCAACCATCCCTTCCTCCCTCCACGTCTCCAACCAACCATCCCTTCCTCCCTCCACGTCTCCAACCAACCATCCCTTCCTCCCTCCACGTCTCCAACCAACCATCCCTTCCTCCCTCAACGTCTCCAACCAACCATCCCTTCCTCCCTCCACGTCTCCAACCAACCATCCCTTCCTCCCTCCACGTCTCCAACCAACCATCCCTTCCTCCCTCCACGTCTCCAACCAACCATCCCTTCCTCCCTCCACGTCTCCAACCAACCATCCCTTCCTCCCTCCACGTCTCCAACCAACCATCCCTTCCTCCCTCCACGTCTCCAACCAACCATCCCTTCCTCCCTCCACGTCTCCAACCAACCATCCCTTCCTCCCTCCACGTCTCCAACCAACCATCCCTTCCTCCCTCCACGTCTCCAACCAACCATCCCTTCCTCCCTCCACGTCTCCAACCAACCATCCCTTCCTCCCTCCACGTCTCCAACCAACCATCCCTTCCTCCCTCCACGTCTCCAACCAACCATCCCTTCCTCCCTCCACGTCTCCAACCACCATCCCTTCCTCCCTCCACGTCTCCAACCATCCATCCCTTCCTCCCTCCACGTCTCCAACCACCATCCCTTCCTCCCTCCACGTCTCCAACCACCATCCCTTCCTCCCTCCACGTCTCCAACCATCCCTTCCTCCCTCCACGTCTCCAACCATCCAACCATCCCTTCCTCCCTCCACGTCTCCAACCATCCAACCATCCCTTCCTCCCTCCACGTCTCCAACCATCCAACCATCCCTTCCTCCCTCCACGTCTCCAACCATCCAACCATCCCTTCCTCCCTCCACGTCTCCAACCATCCAACCATCCCTTCCTCCCTCCACGTCTCCAACCAACCATCCCTTCCTCCCTCCACGTCTCCAACCAACCATCCCTTCCTCCCTCCACGTCTCCAACCAACCATCCCTTCCTCCCTCCACGTCTCCAACCAACCATCCCTTCCTCCCTCCACGTCTCCAACCAACCATCCCTTCCTCCCTCCACGTCTCCAACCAACCATCCCTTCCTCCCTCCACGTCTCCAACCAACCATCCCTTCCTCCCTCCACGTCTCCAACCAACCATCCCTTCCTCCCTCCACGTCTCCAACCAACCATCCCTTCCTCCCTCCACGTCTCCAACCAACCATCCCTTCCTCCCTCCACGTCTCCAACCAACCATCCCTTCCTCCCTCCACGTCTCCAACCAACCATCCCTTCCTCCCTCCACGTCTCCAACCAACCATCCCTTCCTCCCTCCACGTCTCCAACCAACCATCCCTTCCTCCCTCCACGTCTCCAACCATCCATCCCTTCCTCCCTCCACGTCTCCAACCATCCATCCCTTCCTCCCTCCACGTCTCCAACCATCCATCCCTTCCTCCCTCCACGTCTCCAACCACCATCCCTTCCTCCCTTCACGTCTCCAACCAACCATCCCTTCCTCCCTCCACGTCTCCATCCAACCATCCCTTCCTCCCTCCACGTCTCCAACCATCCAACCATCCCTTCCTCCCTCCACGTCTCCAACCATCCAACCATCCCTTCCTCCCTCCACGTCTCCAACCATCCAACCATCCCTTCCTCCCTCCACGTCTCCAACCAACCATCCCTTCCTCCCTCCACGTCTCCAACCATCCAACCATCCCTTCCTCCCTCCACGTCTCCAACCAACCATCCCTTCCTCCCTCCACGTCTCCAACCAACCATCCCTTCCTCCCTCCACGTCTCCAACCAACCATCCCTTCCTCCCTCCACGTCTCCAACCAACCATCCCTTCCTCCCTCCACGTCTCCAACCAACCATCCCTTCCTCCCTCCACGTCTCCAACCAACCATCCCTTCCTCCCTCCACGTCTCCAACCAACCATCCCTTCCTCCCTCCACGTCTCCAACCAACCATCCCTTCCTCCCTCCACGTCTCCAACCAACCATCCCTTCCTCCCTCCACGTCTCCAACCAACCATCCCTTCCTCCCTCCACGTCTCCAACCAACCATCCCTTCCTCCCTCCACGTCTCCAACCAACCATCCCTTCCTCTTTTATGTGACTCCCAACAATTAAAGTTCTGGTCTACCCAACGGATTGATATGAAGTAAGATGCTGGAACTTTATAAGTTGGGAGCTGTAGCATTATTCCGCCTGATCTTCAAAATGAGTAAATTTCCTCCCTGTCTGTGGCCCCTGCTGCTGAACTGATGGGGCCCAGGGAACTTATAATTGCTGGGAGCCACGGCCTGTGCAATTACTGCGCATGCCCCCAGACGTATTTAAAGCGTCTCTGCCCCTGGTCTCACTGCTGAACTTATGGGGCCCAGGCCTGGTACAGAAAGGCCAGCACTAGCCCCATGTCAGCAGCCCTGGTCATCCTCATTCTAGCTTTTAATATTGAGCCCGCGCGCCGGTCCTGTGCGCTGGAGGAGCCCGCGCGCCGGTCCTGTGCGCTGGAGGAGCCCGCGCGCCGGTCCTGTGCGCTGGAGGAGCCGATTTGCAGAGTATGGATAGAATTCAGAGAAGAGTACATTGGAGGAATGTGGTCTTTTATGCTTCGTGAACGGTTTGATTTCCTTGTAGATTAAATAAATCTCTGGGGAGGTCAGGCTAATACTTCAATTTGCAGCAAGCACATGCCATGAAAACAGGCCCGGCGCACACACACCAGTATAAATCGGGTTTGGCACACCTGCGAGGCGTATAAATAGCCCTGTAATCTCAGAGCGTGATGCGTGAAACCTACTCCCCCTTTGTGAGCGATGACCTTCCCGCCGAACGAGCGCCGAGCTGCCAGAGAAGCACTTTAAGCCATCACAGGGAAGACGATCGTTGAGCACATTCATCCACTATATCACCGCGCAATTAGACATTCACCAGCGTGCCGCCATTCACGCTGATTTATAGGAAAGACTTTGAACTATTGATCTCTAAACAAGCGTGTAAACCTCTGGATAATGCTGAGAGCTCCTGTGCCTGCCGCACTGCAAGGGGGGACTGCATGAGACGAGACGGGCGATGGGCAGGGATACTGCCATATTGTGCCGTTCATTGTAGTGACACAGCAGTGTGTGAGATTCAGAGCTACTGGGGACCATTATGGCGGATTTGGTTATATAACATGTAACAAACAAAGTTTAATCTGCTTATTTAATCTTCCCTCTCCCTCATTAACATGCTGGGAGGTTAATTGGCTTCTATCTAAACTGGCCCTAGTATACACGCGAGACTGAGACCATTTAGATTGTAAGCTCCTTGGGGCCCAGGAACTGATGTGAATGTGGAATATGTGAAGCACTGTGTACATTGTCAGCGATTTAATAAATATCTGTAATAGTGCGATTCAATAAAGGATGGTGCAAAAGTAAAGCTGATTTATTTCTAAGGGAATGAATTGAACACGGCTGTATTAACACTAACCACTTGGTGAGCGGCCAGAAAATATATATATATAAAAATATCGCGCTGTCAGAAATAAACGTATGTAAGCAGCTAACACATACAAGTGACCTAGTCCTGTAATTAAAACCAAATAAAGAAAAGTGTAGCGCTAACAATTATAAACATAATCAATAATCATGTTCATGGTTTAACCCCAGTATATAGAGTACACACAGTGGCTTGCGAAAGTATTCAGCCCCCTTGAACTTTTCAACCTTTTGCCACATTTCAGGCTTCAAACATAAAGATATAAAATTTTAATTTTGTGAAGAATCACCAACAAGTGGGACACAATTGTGAAGTGGAACGAAATCTATTGGATATTTTTAAACTTTTTTAGCAATTAAACTGAAAAGTGGTGCGTGCAAAATTATTCGGCCCTTTTACCTTCAGTGCAGCAAACTCACTCCAGAAGTTCAGCGAGGATCTCTGAGGCTGGGTTCACACTGGTGCGACACGACAGCCGTCCTACTTTGGATCCGACTTTGCCCTGCGACATGAAGCCGGCATGTGTCCGACTTTCAATGAACGGGGATCCGACTTGGATCCCCGCCAATGCCGGCACTGTGTTTGGTATGAATCTTTAGGGGGGAACTCCGCGCCAAATTTTAAATAAAAAACCGGCATGGGTTCCCCCTCCAGAGGCATACCAGGCCCTTGGGTCTGGTATGGACCTTGAGGGGAACCCCCTACGCCGAAAAAACGGCGTGGGGGGTCGCCCCCAATCCATACCAGACCCTTATCCGAGCACGCAGCCCGGCCGGACAGGAATGGGGGTGGGGACGAGCGAGCGCCCCCCCCCTCCTGAACCGTACCAGGCCGCATGCCCTCAACATGGGGGGTGGTGCCTTGGGGGAGGGGGGCGCGCTGCGGCCCCCCCACCCCAAAGCACCTTGTCCCCATGTCGATGAGGACAAGGGCCTCTTCCCGACAACCCTGGCCGTTGGTTGTCGGGGTCTGCGGGCGGGGGGCTTATCGGAATCCGGGAGCCCCCTTTAATAAGGGAGCCCCCAGATCCCGGCCCCCCACCCTATGTGAATGAGTATGGGGTACAGCGTACCCCTACCCATTCACCTAGGAAAAAAGTGTCAATTTAAAAAAAAACACTACACAGATTTTTAAAGCATTTTATTAGACAGCTCCGGGGGTCTTCTTCCGACTTCGGGGGTCTCTCCGGTTCTTCTCCACGCTCTCCGGATCTTCTGCCGGGCTCCTCCGCTCTCTTCTGCTCTTTTGCCGCTCTTTTGCTAAAGCGGAGGAGCCCGGTCTTCAATCTTCTGCCTTCTGCCTTCTGCCTTCTGCCCTCTTCTCCTGATGTTGACACGACGCTCTCTGGGGCTAGAATGCTCTCTGTGCGCTCTGCTCTGACTTATATAGGCGGTGACCCCGCCCCCTTATGCCGTCACAGTCCCTGGGCATGCTGGGACTGTGACGTTTTAGGGGGCGTGGTCATCACCCGATGACCACGCCCCCTAAAACGTCACAGTCCCAGCATGCCCAGGGACTGTGACGGCATAAGGGGGCGGGGTCACCGCCTATATAAGTCAGAGCAGAGCGCACAGAGAGCATTCTAGCCCCAGAGAGCGTCGTGTCAACATCAGGAGAAGAGGGCAGAAGGCAGAAGGCAGAAGATTGAAGACCGGGCTCCTCCGCTTTAGCAAAAGAGCGGCAAAAGAGCAGAAGAGAGCGGAGGAGCCCGGCAGAAGATCCGGAGAGCGTGGAGAAGAACCGGAGAGACCCCCGAAGTCGGAAGAAGACCCCCGGAGCTGTCTAATAAAATGCTTTAAAAATCTGTGTAGTGTTTTTTTTTTTAAATTGACACTTTTTTCCTAGGTGAATGGGTAGGGGTACGCTGTACCCCATACTCATTCACATAGGGTGGGGGGCCGGGATCTGGGGGCTCCCTTATTAAAGGGGGCTCCCGGATTCCGATAAGCCCCCCGCCCGCAGACCCCGACAACCAACGGCCAGGGTTGTCGGGAAGAGGCCCTTGTCCTCATCAACATGGGGACAAGGTGCTTTGGGGTGGGGGGCCGCAGCGCGCCCCCTCCCCCAAAGCACCAACCCCCCATGTTGAGGGCATGCGGCCTGGTACGGCTCAGGAGGGGGGGGGCGCTCGCTCGTCCCCACCCCCATTCCTGTCCGGCCGGGCTGCGTGCTCGGATAAGGGTCTGGTATGGATTGGGGGGGACCCCCACGCCGTTTTTATCGGCGTAGGGGGTTCCCCTCAAGGTCCATACCAGACCCAAGGGCCTGGTATGCTCTTGGAGGGGGAACCCATGCCGGTTTTTTATTTAAAATTTGGCGCGGAGTTCCCCCTCAAGAACATCTGAGCACAAGTCGCGTGCCAAAGTCGGATCATGCAAGACGGCAATCCGACTTTGATCCGACTTCAATGATAGTCAATAGACTGAAGTAGGATCAAAGTCGGACCAAAGTAGTACAGGGAGCATTTCTAAAGTCGGAACGACTTGTGTCGGACCAGTTAGGACGGCTCCCATAGGGAAACATTAAATTTCACACGTCATGCGACATGAGCTCCCAATGTCGGAGCGTTTGTCGGACCAGTGTGAACCCAGCCTGAATGATCCAATGTTGTCCTAAATGACTGATGGTGATAAATAGAATCCACCTGTGTGTAATCAAGTCTCTGTATAAATGCACCTGCTCTGTGATAGTCTCAGGGCTCAGAGAGCATCATGAAGACCAAGGAACACACCAGGCAGGTCCGTAATACTGTTGTGGAGAAGTTTAAAGCCGGATTTGGATACAAAAAGATTTCCCAAGCTTTAAACATCCCAAGGAGCACTGTGCAAGCGCTTATTTTGAAATGGAAGGAGTATCAGACCACTGCAAATCTACCAAGACCTGGCTGTCCCTCTAAACTTTCAGCTCAGACAAGGAGAAGACTGATCAGAGATGCAGCCAAGAGGCCCATGATCACTCTGGATGAACTGCAGAGAACTACAGCTGAGGTGGGAGAGTCTGTCCATAGGACAACAATCAGTCGTACACTGCACAAATCTGGCCTTTGCGGAAGAGTGGCAAGAAGAAAGCCATTTCTCAAAGATATCCATAAAAAGTCTCGTCTAAAGTTTGCCACAAGCCACCTGGGAGACACACCAAACATGTGGAAGAAGGTGCTCTGGTCCGATGAAACCAAAATCCAACTTTTTGGCCACAATGCAAAACGATATGTTTGACGTAAAAGCAACACAGCTCATCACACTCAACACACCATCCCCACTGTCAAACATGGTGGTGGCAGCATCATGGTTTGGGCCTGCTTTTCTTCAGCAGGGACAGGGAAGATGGTTAAAATTGAGGGGAAGATGGATGCAGCCAAATACAGGACCATTCTGGATGAAAACCTGTTGGAGTCTGCAAAAGACCTGAAACTGGGACGGAGATTTATCTTCCAACAAGACAATGATCCCAAACATACAGCAAAATCTACAAAGGAATGGTTCACAAATAAACGTATCCAGGTGTTAGAATGGCCAAGTCAAAGTCCAGACCTGAATCCAATCGAGAATCTGTGGAAAGAGCTGAAAACTCTCTCCATCCAACCTCACTGAGCTCGAGTTGTTTTGCAAGGAAGAATGGGCAAGAATTTCAGTCTCTCGATGTGCAAAACTGATAGACATACCCCAAGCGACTTGCAGCTGTAATCGCAGCAAAAGGTGGCTCTACAAAGTATTAACGCAAGGGGGCCGAATCATTTTGCACGCCTCACTTTTCATTTTTTTTATTAGTTAAAAAAGTTTCAAAAATCCAAAAGATTTCATTCCACTTCACAATTGTGTCCCACTTGTTGGTGATTCTTCATAAAAAATAAAAATTTTATATCTTTATGTTTGAAGCCTGAAATGTGGCAAAAGGTTGAAAAGTTCAAGGGGGCCGAATACTTTCGCAAGCCACTGTATATGTGTATAATAATCCTTGAGAGTGACACTCATTAAGTCCGTAGTAAAAAGAGAAGTGCTGGTGATACTCTTATTATACAATATCCATGAAAAGTAAAAAGTCTTTAAAAAATTATATATAACACCAAAAGAATGTGAAGAAACTTGTGTGTGTGTTGATAGGAGATCCACCACCACTTGGATTGGGGGCTTACCGGAAAGATTGGACACAGATGGGTCTACACCCACTGAGTCCATCTAGCTTGTAACTGTGGGGATCCACAATGGTATCTGTATAGCGTGAGCGTTAATCCAGGTAACCCGGGTACTTGCGAATGTTATATATAGTAAAGGGAATGAATCCACTCAGGCGTCCAGAGTAAATATAGAAAAAACGTAAAGGTACATAGCGTGATACTGTATAAAGGGTTAAAGCGGGGGGAGTTCATTCACAAACTTTTCTTCTCAGCATTACATACTCACATATTGTGTGTAATATGTCCGCCTGTGTCAGATTTCCTCGGAAAAAATAACTTATATTATTCACTGAAGGCGGTTTCCATCTTCATTGTGGGCATTTGAAGCCCACAAGCATTTATTTCCTGGATGTGGTGAATGCTGTGCTCCCAGCATTCACCGCTCGTTCCCGCACATGCTCAGTGGCATCCTGAGAAGTCTGAGACTAGCTCCCAGGAGTCTGTGAGGAGTCTGTGAGAGGCTAGAAACACGCCTACTCCCACGGGAGGAGAACCAGGAAGTGCAAAGATGAATAGAAAAATAAAAGGTAATTACGGCGATTTAAATTTTTTTAAACGGCATGTCAGCATCTAGGCAAGGAAGAGAATACATACAGATATTGTTCAAAAATTTGGGTGGAACCCCGCTTTAAAAACTCATTTATTGAAGGTAAGAACACTCACATTTCAGAAGAAAAACAGCGCTTTTAAAATGCAGATATCTGGCAATGTTGGTGGTGTCAGCAGTTCATCCCATGATGGATGGATGAACTGCTGACACCACCAACATTGCCAGATATCTGCATTTTAAAAGCGCTGTTTTTCTTCTGAAATGTGAGTGTTCTTACCTTCAATAAATGAGCGGCCGCCTGCCGTGTACTGTGGGTGAGCGGCCGCCTGCCGTGTACTGTGGGTGAGCGGCCGCCTGCCGTGTACTGTGGGTGAGCGGCCGCCTGCCGTGTACTGTGGGTGAGCGGCCGCCTGCCGTGTACTGTGGGTGAGCGGCCGCCTGGCGTGTACTGTGGGTGAGCGGCCGCCTGGCGTGTACTGTGGGTGAGCGGCCGCCTGGCGTGTACTGTGGGTGAGCGGCCGCCTGCCGTGTACTGTGGGTGAGCGGCCGCCTGCCGTGTACTGTGGGTGAGCGGCCGCCTGCCGTGTACTGTGGGTGAGCGGCCGCCTGCCGTGTACTGTGGGTGAGCGGCCGCCTGCCGTGTACTGTGGGTGAGCGGCCGCTGTAGGCAAAGTGACGTAGCCATATCTCGCCTATTGCCAGGTTTAGGGTGCGCACCCCCCATCCGACTCCCACTGTGATGGTACACAGCGGGAGTCTGTCAGCAGGCCCCAGCCAATGATTCACAGCCTGGACCTGCTGATCCGCTGTGTCCAATCACAGCCCAGAGCTCAGTGTTGAATACAGAATACATTTTGGCCGTATACATTTTTTTTTTTTTTTTTTTTTAGCAAGTCGAATTTTTGTTTATCACAAACGCAAAAAAAAAAAACCCAAGTGGTGATCAAAAACCACCAAAAGAAGCTCTGGTGGGGGGGGGAAACTATATAAATTTCATGTGTACAGTGTTGCATGACCGCACAATTGCCAGTTAAAAGTAGCGCAGCAAGTTTTACCTCCCTGCACTGCAAATGTTCGATGTGAACCCCATTGGTGACATGACAGATGATTGCAGTTTTGCCACTGGCCACTCCTACCTGGAAACGATTACAGAATGGTTTATGTGGGTGATGGAGGTAGATCTGCCTTGCAGCAGGTTGTCGTTCCTCCTTGTTCCCAGATACCTGAATCCTACCCTACCAGAACGTTGGATCGGCCCTGCAGGAAATAACGATCCTCCAATGTCACGTTGGCCTCTGATCGCCAGTCCCAACATCCTGTGACTTCTTTCTGTGGGGGTACAACAAGGACTTTGTGTATGTCGCCCCCCCCATATGACACAGGAGCTGAGCAACCTGAGACGATTCATCACAGAAGCAGTGAAGTCCATATCTGAGAACATGCAGGCGCGTCACCAATGGGGGTCACATTGAACGTTTGCAGTGCAGAGGTAAAACGTGGCCAGGTAATGTCAATACAATCGTGGTCAGTTCATTCCCTTATGAGGGAAATCGGCTTGCTGCATGATTAATCGTTAAGAATCGATTGCAAATCGCCCCCCCCCCCCCACGATCTTTACAAAGCATTTTCCCGATTCTGTGCAGAGTTCTCAAACAGGCAGTTGCCAAGTTTCACAACATTTTCCTGCTGAGCGAACTATCAACATTGTAATGTTTTTGTTCTTTAGATGAAAGGAATGAACTTCTGTCTGCAAATGAGGGAAGTTTAACCACTTAAAGACGAAACCTTTTTCTGACACTTGTTGGTTTTATGTTAAAATCATTATTTTTTTGCTAGAAAATTACTTAGAACCCCCAAGCAGAGGCCCTAGAGAATAAAATGGCGGTTGCTGCAATATTTTATGTCGCAGTGTATTTGTGCAGCGGTCTTTCAGATGCAATTTTTGGGGGAAAAAAATACTTTAATTAAAACAAATAAATAGTAAAGTTAGAACAATTTTTTTGTATGGTATTAAAGATGTCAAAGATGTTACACCACGAGAATGAGAATTGTGATCTTAATTCTAAGCAAAAAAATTGTGATTCTCATTTTGGCTCAGAATCGTGCAGTTCTACTTTTGCACCATCCTTTTAGAATTGTATGTAATATATTTAAAGTGGATCTTCCTTTTTTTTTTTTTTCTTCTCACCCCCTAGCTCCTCCTCCCCAAAATTCAGGTTCCCTAGGCAGGATTGCCATCCCCGAACCACACACACATGTAGGGATGCCGTAGATCACTCTGGGATCCATTGCGGGATTTCTACATCACTCATCCCAGGAGGCAGATTGTGCGATCTTGTTCAGAAATGGCGCAGGGGTCCGTGGTGCGTCTGCCCGTGGGGTCTGTGGTTGCGCCTGCCCGTGGGGTCTGACGCACAGTGAGGGAAATCCCCTCTTAGACAGTCGTCTGACCGATCGGCACTGTTGGAAGATTTCCTCCATATTGCTCTTTCAGTGACTGCTCAGAATTTCGGACCTTCACTCTTTGTCCCGGTGACATCGGGACACATGAAGAGGGTGGATCTCATCCAGAGGAGACTCTGTAGGAATCCCATCAGTCCTTCTCATCCTTCCGGCTCGGCCCAAAATTAAAAAAAAAAATAAAAACACTTTTTAGTCGCCCTTAAAGTGGAACTTTTACATTTTAAAACATTTGGGAACAGGCAGGTTTTTTAATGCAGTAGACTCACCCTACCCCCCCCCCCCAATGTATGCACACGAGTGATGTCATCTCATCCCAGCCAATAAAAATGGCTGAAGCTTGGTATGCGGAAGATCTCAGCGGCTGGTATATGGTAAGTATACTTTCGTCTCAAGAAGATACTCCGTGTACAAAAACTGTATCAAAATGATCATTTTGTGTAACTAATGGAATTTTTTTTTGTTGGATGAGACCCCCTGACAGGTTTTTATTACTGTCTGTGCCCCAGTTTGGGGGATACACCCTCCTCTCTGTGTCCTGTGTACCACATTTTTTTTAGTTGTCCCCAGAACAGGAATAGATGGAAATGGGGACACTGATTCTGGTGACACCCCGGGATTCCCTCATTGCTGTTTTGGACAGGAAGTCCGGGGAAATCTTCCCAATGGCACATTCAGTAGATGGCAAAACTGACAGGGGTTATAACCCTCCCTTACTCCATCCAAAATAGGGGGGGGGAGATGCGCTTTGCCTTTTAGTTCTACTTTAAACCCATCGGCTACATACTGTGTAGATCAGGGGAGGCAACCAATAGCCCTCCAGGTGTTGTGGAACTACATTTCCCATGAGGCATTGCAAGGCTGGCAGTTACAATGACTCCCAGAGGCATGATGGGACTTGTAGTTCTGCAACAGCTGGAGGACCCCGGGTTGCCTCCCCCTGGTGTAGAATATAGAGAAGCAGGAGGAATGATGAGATCTCCCCATTAGATTGGATGTAAGAAGCCCCGATGGCTGTAAATCTGGCATTTGAGGAGTCGGTCCGGCTTACAGCCGCTATTTATCTACTTTTGTTTCCCTGATTGATATGTAAACCTTCTCATAAAATCCATTTTGTACAAAATAATTTAATTTTATATTTGTTTCTTGGAAAATATTTATTCTGATGATTTATTTTGCAGGACTTTCTCCTGATCTGCAGTCCATGGAACAGATCCGCAGAATCATGAGGCCCACAGATGTCCCCGACACAGGTAAACGCTCATTGCACCTCTACACCTTTGTATGCTGGAGGGGGGGGATCCTCTCACAGCAGCTGATTGGTCCAGCAGTACAACTAACTTCTGGTTTGGGACTGAACCCAAAGT